>NC_134472.1:1686005-1857898 GCF_964194025.1 Convolutriloba macropyga
GAAAAGTTTAATTCACAATATGAGTAAGATCTAGTAAAGTGAACTCGATTACTCCTTACATTTGGTGCAAAAGGAGGTGATACAGACTCCATGGGATGTATGCAGGTAACCACTGACCCAGAGGGCTTTCTCGTCATCGAAAGTCTTGTTTTATTAGTTTTGCGGTCTTTGATTGCACATGAAAAAGCAATTTAAATTTATCCGCTCTGAGACTTAATTTCAAGTCATTTTTAGCTACTCTTTTTGCTCTCATGCAACTTTCGTGAGAAGAGAAATATCAAAATATACTTTAAGGTATGTCAATTTCACTAAGAATGTCCACATTTCAATTTTCGCTGGACTAAACAGTGAGGGACTGTCGCCCAGAAAATCAATCATAAGGGCAAAAGTAATAGTTTTTGAAAATGCGAAAAAAACACTATCTTGATTTTGTTTCGGTTGATTTCCGTCTTCTGCTCTTGCAGGCTTTTTTAAAAATGCAGATCAAAGCATTTTGAAATAAAGAATTTCTTACTATTTGACACTAGAACAACGAGACATTTTATACGACGACCGAGTAAAGCTTATTTTACATAACAAGACGGTTGTGGTATCCTATTGCGTCTAACTTGGAAATCTTGCAACGTTTCAAACAATCCCTTCAAACTGTTAAAGCGTCACCGAAAACGTCAGAACTGTTTAAAAAGTAAACAAAGAGGTGGCCAACGTAATGTAATGGCGTACTGCAATCACATGAGAATGCTCTATATGAAACGTACAGTAAAAGTAAAAACAGGACTTTCAAGGGTTCTTTGAAGTTGTGATACGTATGGATACCTATATATATATCGAAACCTTTATGTGTACTAAATTATTTATCCTCTATACCTATAATTATATCATGTGTTTTTATAACTAAAAGTTATGACTTCTATTTAGTATTCACCTATATTAATATTCCCGTTAGTCTACTAAATTATTTCATATTTTGTTCATGCTAGTTTATTAGAAGTAATCATAATTTCATTTAGTCAATCTGAATTCAAGTTACTCTGCAAACGCTCTTCATAATCCTAAGTTAAACTTAGCAGCGGATTCGCACCGCGTTTCCAATAATCAGAATTCGTAATACACAATTAGTTGTGTATTCGTCCAGCAATTCCTAACACATTCTTGAGATAAGTATTCGCAACGCGAATCCTAAACTATTCAATAAGATAGAGCATAACATGGCGCAGTCAGCGACAAAGGACAGCGGCAAATCCCCACCTGGAATTCAACCCTTTTGGGAAAAGGCGACACTAGAACCCCCATTTCGCTGGGAGTTTGGAGAATACAATTGAAACTCGCAATCCTCGCCCGAGAAGGAATTGAAGTGGACCTCCTCTTAGTGGACCCTCCAGAACATGTTCTCTTACCCCCTGAACCAGCATATGAAGACGCAGTTGACAACCCGACGGCACAATCAGAGCGAGACCGACGTACCCGCAATGAGCAAGCAAAAACAGCGTGGAAGAATCAATGTCAACGTGTTACAGCAGTTGGCATACTTTGCGGTGATAAATCGTGGAAGTTATGTGATCGGAAAGCATCTTCTTTGATGTACTTGAGCTTAGGCATGGAAGGGCGGCGCGTATTCAATTCAAAGAATTCGACCGTCAATCTTGAAACAATCTCAACGAAGGATCTTTGGGATGTTCTAAATAATTGAGCGCGTGTTTTTGTGCGTGTGTGTGCATGAGTGTGTGTTTGTGATCGTGTGTGTGTGTGTGTGTGTGTGTGTGTGTGTGTGTGTGTGTGTGTGTGTGTGCATGAGTGTGTGTGTGTGTATGCATGATTGTGTGTGTGTGTTTGTGCGTGTGGCATGCTGTGTGTGTGTGTGCGTGAGCGCGTGTTTTTGTGCGTGTGTGTGCATGGGAGTGTGTGTGCTCGCGTGTGTGTGTGTGTGTGCGCGTGGTGTGGTGTGTCTTTTTTTGTGTGTGTGTTTGTGTGTGTGAGTATGTGTGTGTACCTGTGCCTTTTTTTCCGTTCTAGCCAAGAAACCCGCTTCTGTTGACCTCATTGACTTCAACCCAACTTCAACCCAACGTAAACGCAAATTCAACCCCTCTTCAGCAAAAAGAACAAAAAAACTAAAAAAAAAATAAAAAAAATCAAGAAATGACAATTGTAGAAAGAAGAAATTCATTTCTGTTGTTAATAAACAAATATTTTTCTGATGTTTTCCAATTATTTTTGTCGATGCGCAGAAAATATGTACATTCAAATATTGCAACCTTTTTAGAGATTCCTGCATGTCGAATGGTTATCTTGCAAGATTCTTGCAATTTGTTGCAAGGTGATAACCATCTTGCAAGATATTGTCAGATGCATCGTCTGGCAAGACCTTGCAAGATCTTGCAAGTTAATCATTCGATTTCGGCCAGCGTCCATTTTAAATCCGAAATTACTGATGAAGTTAGAATTTTTATAGTTATATTTGCACTTAGACGGCCTGACTTTGACACTGTTGATTGCAATCCAGTTCAATCAGTTTGAACGGGTAAAAGTCTTGACAAAGGCAACATCGAACATACGATAGTCTGGACATGTGCAACTTTAAACGCAAGATGGACTGGATATAGGCAATTTTTAAAAAAATCTTTAAAAGTCTGGTCTTAGGCCATTTTGAAAAGACGCTGCCCTGGATACAGCCTCCCTTGAACTGGCCGTAGTTCATTTAGAACGCAAGACAATCCCATCATGAAAGCACGGAATTTTATCAAGCGTTCATAATCAGGATATTATGCCAACAAACTGGCCGAGATTTTTGTGAGTTCAAGTTGCCTATATCTAGACTTTTGGCGATCATCAGACAATCGAATTTACTTTTATTGCATGAAGATGCGTTAAATATAAAAATCAGATTATTTGCCAAACCTGAAATCGTCATAATCCGTTTTTTTGCGTGTTCAGGCGCTTGAACTTTGGTTTGATATGCACGAAATTCTGGTCATTGATAATTTGCGACTGGCACTGTATGGATATGGACTCGCTTTGTCTGGGACGGTCTACAGGTACCTATTTTGCACTTCAAATTCTTCGAATAATTTACTTTTTAATATCAATGAATTGCATGTTTAGTCCATATTAGACACATCAAATTGAACCGACAAATTTAATAAATCCAGAAGTAGTTTATGAAAAAAATGAACGTTAAGGATTACGCGCCAGCTTCATTTTCGCACTTTGATCAGCCAATATTACGCTTACCAGTTTTTAATTTGTCTCCACAAAATACTGAGCCAAAATTGGACTTCTGCAGTTTTTGTATAGAGTCTTTGGAAAATTGGCGGACATTACATAGAAGAATTGCTGGACAGCATTGTCTGGGGAGGCAGAGACATGAACCGAATTCTTATGGAAATTTTGATGCTTGTGTTATTCCAAAGAGCCATTTAATAAATTTCTCGTCAACTCAATTTTGATGAATTTCATATGATGATCTTGCAAGATTAACGTCCGATACCCACTCGGGTTAAAAAACGATAGTTTATTGAAAAAGTAATTTTTTATATTATATTTGGAAAAATGTTCATTTAGATTATAAAAATATATTCGGGAACGTGCCATGAGTTGAATTTTTCCCACGTATCCCAAGTTGAGGTCCATGGTATAAATCAAAACGCTAGGAACGAATTGAACGGACAAGCAGGCGTTCAATTGGGGCCAAAAATTCCATGGTCTGAAAAAGAAAGCATTTTAGAAAGTCTGGAAATAGACAAACTTGAACGAATGAATATCTGGCCTTAGGTCAATTTGAACGCACGACAACCGATCATGAAAGCAAGGAATTTTATTCAGCGTTCATAATCAAAATCATCCAAGCAAACCGGCGGAGATTTGAGTGCTTTCAAAGTTGCCCAAAACCAGACTTTTGGAGATCATCAGAAAAAAAACAAACTTATTTAAAATGAATGAATATGCGTTAAATATAAAGACCAGAAATTTTGCCAATCCAAAAAACCTCATAATTCTTTTTTTTGCTTGTTCGGGCACACGAACTTTGGTTTGAAATGCACGAAATTTGTCTCCACAAAATATTGAGCCAAAATTGGACTTCTGCAGTTTTTGTATAGAGTCTTTGAAAAATTGGCGGACATTACAAAGAAGAATTGCTGGACAGCATTATCTGGGGAGGCAGAGACATGATCCGAATTCTTATGGAAATTTTGATGCTTGTGTTATTCCAAAGAGCCATTTAATAAATTTCTCGTCAACTCAATTTTGATGAATTTCATATGATGATCTTGCAAGATTAACGTCCGATACCCACTCGGGTTAAAAAACGATAGTTTATTGAAAAATTAACTTTTTAAATTATATTCGGAAAAATGTTCATTTAGATTATAAAAATATATTCGGGAACGTGCCATGAGTTGAATTATTCCCACGTATCCCAAGTTGAGGTCCATGGTCTAAAATCAAAACGCTCGGAACGAATTGAACGGACAAGCAGGCGTTCAATTGAGGCCAAAAATTCCATGGTCTGAAAAAGAAAGCATTTTAAAAAATGAAACTTGAACGAATGAATATCTGGCCTTAGGTCAATTTGAACGCACAACAACCGATCATGAAAGCAAGGAATTTTATTCAGCATTCATAATCAAGATCATCCAAGCAAACTGGCGGAGACTTGAGTGCTTTCAAAGTTGCCCAAAACCAGACTTTTGGAGATCATCAGAAAAAACAAACTTATTTAAAATGAATGAATATGCGTTAAATATAAAGACCAGAATATTTGTCAATCCAAAAAACCTCATAATCCTTTTTTTGCTTGTTCGGGCACACGAACTTTGGTTTGAAATGCTCGAAAGTCTGGACATGGGCAGTTTTGAACGCACTAAGAGACGGGGTCTTTCAAACGTAAGCTGGACGCACAACTACTTTTCAATGTACAAACTTCTAGACATAAGTACTTTGCGTCTAGCACTCTATGGAAATAGACATGCTTTGTATGGATCTAGAAGTATCTATTTTGCACTTCAAGTTCTTCGAATAATTTACTTTTAAATATAAACGAATTTCATATTTAGTCCATATTAGACACATCAAACTCACTCGACAAATTTATCATATCTCAGAAGTAGTATTCGAAACAAAATGAACGTTAACGATCCAATTTTACAGGCCAGCTTCATTTTCATGCTTTCATCAGCCAATAATACACTTAACAGTATTTATTTTAACTTCGCAAAAGATTGAGCCAAATTGGACTTCTTCTACAGACTTTTGCCTGGAGTATTTGAAAAATTGGAGGTTATTAGATAAAAGAATAGCCGGACACCCTTGTGTGGGGAGGGAGAGACAGGAAACGTTTGCTTGAAACGTTGATGCTTATGTTTTTCCATGGAGCTATTTTCTAAGTTCTTCATCAACTCAATTTTGATAATTTTCATATAATAATCTTGCAAGATTTTCAAGGATCTTGCATGATTAACGTCCGATCCCGACTCGGAATAGGAAACGGTAGATAATTGGAAATATAATTTTTTAAATTATATTTGGAAAATTGTTCACTTAGATTTTTAAAAATATTCGGTGAACGCATGGATTCTTGAACATAGGCAAACTTGAACGCATGATAGTCTGGACGAAGGCAAATTTAAAAGTATTGGATTCTGGACATAGGCAGAATTGGATGCTTGAAAGTATTAACATAGGCAAGTTTGAAGGCAGGAAAATCAGCATATAGGCAACTTTGAAATTGCTAAAGTCCCTAATATGCAAGTTTGAACGGGCAAAAGTCTTGACAAAGGCACAAAGGCAACATCAAACATACAAAAGTCTGGACTTATGCAACTTTAAGCGCCAGATGGGCTGGACACAGGCAGTTTTGAAATCATAAAAGTCTGCTCATAGGCCTTTTTGAAATGACGCTGCCCTGGACATAGCCTCCCTTGAACAAACGATCATATCGTGAGAAGCAACTTTAAGAGCATGGTAGACTGGCCGTAGGTCATTTTGACAGGGAGACAGTCTGATCAAGAAAGCACTGAAGTTTTTTAAGCGTTCATAAACAAAAGATTATGCAAGCAATTTGGCCGAGACTTTTTTGTCGTTCAAAGTTGCCTATGTCTCGGTTTTCGGCGTTCATCAGAAAAAAAGAGCTTACTAGGAGGCTTGAATGTCCGTTGAATACAAAGACCAGAATCTTTTTCAGTTCTTAAAACTCAAAACACGCAGCTTTTTCAGCTGTCGGGCGCACAAACTTTGGTTTTCAATGTGCGAAAGTCTGGATATAGGCAAATTTGAACGCTAAAAAGACTAGATAAAGGCGCTTTTGAAGGCAAGCTGGACGCAAGACTATTTTTAAACTTCCAAACGTCTGGACTTAGGTACTTTGCGTCTGGCACTGTATGGACATGAAGATGCTTTGTGTGGACTGTCTAGACATATCTATTTTGCATCTGGAACCATGGCCTGGACAAGATCATTTGTTTACCCACCTTCATGTCCCTTTCCATTTTTTGTTGAGTAATGAGGAATAAATTCTCAATTGAGTCGTGACACACTATATATTACAAAATTATATTCTGAGGACGAGCCATGAGTTGAATTATTCAACACATATAATAAACTGAGGTCCCAGGTCTAAATTCAAAATACCGGGAACTAAATGAACGCACAAGCGGTCTAGGTGAGGCCAAAAAACCATTCTTTGCAAAAGAAACCATTTTTTGAAAAACTGGAAATAGGCAAATTTGAACAATTGAAAATTAAAAATTAGGACATAGGAAAACCTGAACGCGTGTATGTATGGGCATAGGCAAATTTGAACGCAACAAAGCCTGGACATAGCCAAGTTTGAACGCATGTTTTCTTGAACATAGGCAAATTTGAACGCATGATAGTCTGGACCAAGGCAAAATTGAAAGTATGGGAGTCTGGATAAAGGCAGATTTGAATGCATGGAAGTATTGACATAGGCAAGTTTGAACGCAGGAAAATCAGATCATAGGCAACTTTGAACATTTTAAAGTCCCTAATCTGCAAGTTTGAAAGGGCAAAAGTCTTGACAAAAGCAACATCAAACATACAAAAGCCTGGTTATATGCTTTTGCGCAAGATGGGCTAGACACAGGCGGTTTTGATCTCAATAAAAGTCTGCTCATAGGCCTTTTTGAAATTACGCTGCCCTGGACACAGCCTCCCTTGAACAAAAGAACGTCTCGAGAGAAGCAATTTTAAGAGCATGAAAGACTGGCCTTGGGTCATTTTGAAAGAAAGACAGTCTGATCAAGAAAGCACGGAAATTTTTAAAGCGTTCATAAACAAGACATTTTGCAAGCAAACTGGCCGAGACCTTTGTACGTTCAAAGTTGCCTTTGTCTCGACTTTCGGCTTTCATCAGAAAAAAGAGCTTACTATGAGGCTTGAATGTCCGTTGAATACAAAGACCAGAATCTTTCTCAATTCTTAAAAAACCTCAAAACACGCAGCTGTCGGGCGCACAAACTTTGGTTTTGAATGTACGAAAGTCTGAACATAGGCAATTTTGAACGCTCTAAAGACTATATAATAAGCTTTTGAAGGCAAGGTGGACGCAAGACTATTTTTAAACGTTCAATCGTCTGCAATTAGTTACTTTGCGTATGGCACTGTATGGACATAAAAAATCTTTGTCTGGACTGTCTAGACATATCTATTTTGCATCTGGAAGCTTGCCCTGGACGAATACATTTGTTTATCCACCTTCATGTCCATTTCCATTTTTTTGTTGAGTAATGATGAATAACTTCTCAACTGAGTCGTGACTTACTGTATATTATAAAAATATATTTCGAGAAGGAGCCATGAGTTGAATTATTCAACACGTATAGCAAGCTGAGGTCTGAGGTCCCGGGTCTAAAATCAAAACTCCCGGAAATAAATGAACGCACAAGCGGGCCTCGTAAGTCCAAAAAACCAGCGTCTGTAAACTTTGGTTTGAAATGCACGAAAGTCTGGACATTTTGAACGCACTAAGATACAGGGTCTTTCAAACGTAAGATGGACGCACAACTACTTTTCAAAGTACAAACTTCTAGAGATAAGTACTTTGCGTCTGGCACTGTATGGACATGGACATGCTTTGCATGGATCTAGAAGTACCTATTTTGCACTTCAAGTTCTTCGAAAAATTTACTTTTAAAAATAAATGAATTTCAAATTTAGTCCATATTAGACACATCAAACTGACCCGATAAATTTATCATATCTCAGAAGTAGTATTGGAATCAAAATGAACGCTAACGATCGAATTTTACAGGCCAGCTTCATTTTCATGCTTTCATCAGCCAATAATACACTTAACAGTATTTATTTTGTCTTCGCAAAAGATTGAGCCAAATTGGACTTCTTCTTCAGACTTTTAACTGGAGTATGTGAAAAATTGGCGGTTATTAGATAAAAGAAACGCCGGACACCCTTGTGTGGGGAGGGAGAGACAGGAAACGAATTTTGCTGGAAACTTGGATGCTTGTGTTATTCCATGGAGCCATTTTCTAAATTCCTCATCAACTCAATTTTGACGATTTTCACATAATAATCTTGCAAGATTTTTCCAGGATCTTGCATGATTAACGTCCGATCCTGACTCGGGTTAAGAAACGTAGTTTATTGGAAGTGTAATTTTTCGATTTATATTTGGAAAAATGTTCATTTAGATTTTAGAAATATATTCGGGAACGTGCCATGAGTTGAATTATTTCCCACTTATCTCAAACTGACATCCAAGATCTATAATCAAAATGACTGGAACGAAATGAACAAACAAGTGGGCGTCGGGAAGCCAAAATTTCCATAGTCTGTAAAAGGAAGCAATTTACAAAAGTCTGAAAAAAGACAAATTTGAACCCATGAATGTCTGGAAATAGGCAATTTGAACGCATGAAAACCTGGACATAGGCAATTTTGACCGCAGGGAACATTGGACATTGGCAATTTTGAACGCATAAAAGTATGGACATATGCAAATTTGAACAACAGAATTTCAGTATATCAGCAATTATTAACGCATGTATGTCTGGACAAACATCTGAACAACCGAAAGTCTAAACAAACGCAATTTTGAATATAGGAAAGGTTAGACATATGCATGTTTGAGCGGGCAAAAGCCCTGACACTGGCAACATCAAAAATACAAGAAATCTGGACATATGCAACTTTAAACGCAAGATGGGCTGGACACAGGCAATTTTGAACTCATTAAAAGTCTGGTCATAGAACATTTTGAAATAACGTTGCCCTGGACATAGCCTCCCTTGAACCAACGAAAGTGTCGAGAGGAGCAACTTTTAAAGCTTGTTAGGCTGGCCGTTGTTCTTTTTGGCCGGACGACAGTCTGATCTTGAACGCACGAAAATTTTTAAATCGTTCATAATCACGATATCATGCCAACAATTTGGCCAATATTTTTTTGCGTTCAAAGATGCCTATCTCTAGACTTTACGCGATCATCAGACTAAAGGAACTTACTATGAGGCTTGAAGGTCAGCTGAATAAAAAGAAAAGAATATTTTTCAACCCTTAAATCTTCAAAATACGCAGTGTTTTCAGCTGTCGAGCGAACTAACTTTGGTTTTGAAAGTACGAATGTCTGGACATAGGCAATTTTGAGCACTCTAAAGATTAGATAAAGGATCTTTTGAACGCAAGATGGACGCAACACTATTTTTCAACGTTGTGATTTGTCTGGGACAGTCTAAATATATCTATTTTCCACGTGGAATCTTGGCCTGGACGATTTTTTTGTTTATCCACCTTAAAGTCCCTTTCCATTTTTTACTGAGTAACGAGGAATAACTTCTCAATTGAGTCATGACACACTATAAATTAAAAAATTATATTCTGAGAACGAGCCATGAGTTGAATTATTCAACACGTATAGGAAGTTGAGGTCTCAGGTCCAAATACAAAATACGTGGAACTAAATGAACGCACAAGCGGTCTTCGTGAGGCCAAAAAACCATTCTATGCGAAAGAAACCGTTTTTTGAAAAACTGGAAACAGGCAAATTTGAACAATAGAAAATTAAAAATTAGGACATAGGAAAACCTGAACGCGTGTATGTAACGATATAGGCAAATTTGAACGCTACAAAGCCTGGACATTGCCAAATTTGAACGCATGTTTTCTTGAGAATAGGCAAACTTGAACGGATGATAGTCTGGACCAAGGAAAAATTGAACGTATGGGAGTCTGGATATAGGCAGATTTGAATGCATGGAAGTATTGACATAGGCAAGTTTGAACGCAGGAAAATCAGAATATAGAAAACTTTGAAATTTTTAAAGTCCCTTATATGCAAGTTTGAAAGGGCAAAAGTCTTGACAAAGGCAACATCAAACATACAAAAGTCTGGACATATGCAACTTTAAACGCAAGATGAACTGCAGACAGGCAATTTTGAACTCACTAAAAGTCTGGCCAAAGGCCATTTTGAAATGACGCCGCCCTGGAAAAAGCCTCCCTTGAAAAAACGAAGACCTTGAAAGATGCAACTATCAAAACTTGGTAGTGTGGCCATAGGTCACTTTGAACTCACGACAGTCCGACCATGAAAGCACGGAATTTTTATTAAGCGTTAATAAACAGGACATCATGCAAACAAGGTGGCCGAGTCTTGAGTGCCTTGAAAGTTGCCTATGTCTAGACTTTTGCCTATCATAAGACAAACATACTTATTTATAATGCTTGAAGATGCGTTAACCTAAAATCCTCATACTCCGCTTTTTGCGTTTTCGGGCACATGAACTTTGGTTTGAATTGCTGGAAAGTCTGGACATAGGCAATTTTGAACGCACTAAAGACTAGATATAGGGTCGGTCCTTTGAACTCAAGAATACTTTTAAATGTAAAAACGTCTAAACATAGGTAATATGCGTCTGGCACTGTATGGACATGGACATGCTTTGCCTGGCATGGTCTAGAAGTACACATTTTGTACTTCAAACTCTTCGAATAATTTACTTTTTATTATCAAGGAATTTCGTATTTAGTCCATTATAGACACGCCAAATTGAACCGACAAATTTATTATATCTCAGGAGTAGTATTTGAAACAAAATGAACGTTAACCAAAAGATTTTACACGCCAGCTTCAATTTCACGCGTTCATCAGCCAATAAAACATGTACCAGTATTTATTTGTCTCCACAAATTATTGAGCCAAATTGGACTTCTTCTGCAGATTTTTGCATAGAGTATTTGAATAATTGGCGGTTATTACATAAAAGAAACGCTGGACATCCTTGTCTGTGGAGAGAGAGAGAGAGAGAGATAGAAACCGAAATTTTTTGGCAGCGTCGATGCCTGTGTTGTTCCATGGAGCCATTTTCTAAGTTCATCATCAACTCAATTTTGATTATTTTCATATAATAATTTTGCAAGGTTTTCACAGGCTTGCATGATTAACGTCCGATCCCGACTCGGAATAAGACACGGTAGTTTATTGAAAATATAATGTTTTATTTTATGTTTGGAAAAACGTTCATTTATATTATAAAGATCTATTCGGGTAACGTGCCAAGATGTTGATTAATCCCCAGGTATCCAAAGCTGAGGTCCAAAATCTAAAATCAATATGCCCGGAACAAAATGAACGCACAAGTGGGCGTCGGGAGGCCAAAATTTCCATGTCTGTAAAAGAAAGCTTTTCACATAAGTCTGGAGAGAGACATGATTGTCTGAACATAGGCAAAATCAAACACATGAAAGCCTGGACAAAAAAATGTTATACGCACGGAATTCTGGTCATAGGCAATCTTGAAGGCACAGAATTCTGGACCTAGGCAATTTTGAAAGCATGAAAATCAAGTTATAGGCAAACTTGAACGGCAGATTTTCAGGACAAAGGCAAATTTTATTGCATGTATGTTTGGACAACCATCCGAACGCACGAAATGCTAAACAAAGGCAACTTTGAAAATAAAAAGTTTGGACATATGCACGTTTGAGCGGGTAAAAGCGTTGAAATTGGCAATTTCGAACATACGAAAGTCTGGGCATAGCAAATTTAAATGCAAGATGGGCTGGACACAAGCAATTTTAAACTCATTAAAAGTCTGTTCATAAGCCATCTTGAAATGACGCTGTCCTGGACATTCATCCCTTGGACAAACGGAAGTCTCGAGAGAAGCAACTTTTAAGGCGTGGTATACTGTCTTTAGGTCATAATGAAAGGATGAAACTCTGATCATTACCACTTTTAAGATCCTTACCAATGAGAGCTTGTTCAAATCTAAGTGCTAAGATGTTTCAACTTCAACTGGAATTCGATTATGTATTAAATGTTTTTTTTGGCATCTCCTGCTTCTTAAATTTTTCTAAATCTTTAATGCTAGAGACCTTACACATAATTTTGGAAGCTGATCAGTTTTATTTTAAACTCCTAAGCTTATAAGAGAAATTCAAAGAATTATAATAAAACAACTCAAGACGCACGCATTTTTTTCCAGCAACCGCTCTTCATTTTTTTCCCTACCATAGAAGAATATTCTCTTCATCAACCATGAGCGGAAACTGCAATAGGAGAGTACAAGAACTACTTGTAATTCTATTTTTATTTAACAGAGATCGTTCCATGTATTATCAAAGTCTTTTCGATATTTGGTTTGTGTTGTCCTGTTTTTCCTTGAACAGTTCTGTCGAAGAATCAAATTTCCCGTTCAATCGTTAGCTGTAAGAAAATTTATGAAATAAATAGTCTTTTATAGAGATCGTTTGAAATTAACATTGCGTGTTTTTTACTGATTTCAGGAATTGAAAACGAAGTTTTCTAAAGCAGTTGAGGAAAAGAGTAGTTCCATAACAAATGTTTATAAAATTATATTTTATTCAAATCTTTCCTTTTCGCTAGCTAAATTTGCTATTGACGATTCATAACTTTTTTTGAACCTCGAAAAGCGAAGTCGTATTGATTGCGATAAACCTTGAAAACCGAAGTCGATAAAACTTAAAGTAGTCTTTTGATTTGATTCTTTTGAGCCATATGCTTTCTAAATTATCAACTCTATGTTGTGTAAGTGATTACATTAGATTATTCGCGATTTGAAATAACTTCCAGATTACTGTAATTTGACTTTGTTGAGCAGGATCCGTTTCATTATTAACAATCATTAGATTAATAATTTCTTACTCAAAAACGTGGGGCAAGTACAAGGCTTAAGATAAACAAGTGAGTTCGTTTAGCAGGATTGATATTATAAGTTTTTGTCAGTATTGTGAACTCAGTATAATATATCAACAGACTGTTGTTCAGCATTGCGGGAAATTAGTAAAGTCAGAGATTGAACATGTGTAAGGAAATTAGCAGCAAAATAGGGGTTAAATAAAAGGATCTAACTTGTACATCTAAGAACTTTTACCGCGGAAACTTCATGTATGATATACCTTTTGTTTTCTGAACTGAATTGAACAGGATGTGAAATTTTAAAAAAACTTACCTATAGAAAGTTAACAATATTTTCTCGGATAAGTAGCATGAAGAAACATTTTTTTGCCAATGAATAGCTAGTGATAGGTCATAGTTTACAATAATTTTGCATTATAATTTAAAAGTTGTCAAATTGCACATCTTCTCCCATGGAAAGTGAAAGCAATTCCTATGGAAAAGAATTCATCTTCGTTCCATTATAGAACACGCGCGATGATCGCAGATAATCGGTTGGTGATGATCGCAGATAATCGGAGAGATATTAGTTTGTTGGGGAATCTAGCTTGAGATGTCATGAAAGATTCCTATATCAGAATTAGGCGATGCAGTTGGAGACTGCATTTTTACAACATCTTGAGCACCCTTTTCTTGTTTACAAGGTTGATTGAATGCAGGTGAATTTGGCGCATAATCAAAATTTCCGTAATACTTGGGGCTATGGCGATTGCAGCCGCTGATCTTGTCGTGGTATATGGATCATCGTTGGGAGAAATCACTTGTTTAAGATCGGAGCTTGGTGCATTTCAAACCGCGATTACAATTTCGTTTGAATTTGTTGGCGACGTTCTTCTTGGAGCAGTAATTCTCATAACAGAGAAGTCTAGCGTATTCGAGATGCAATTTCGAATAGCGCAAGAAATGTTGCTCTTATTTGAAGACATTCAACTGCCCAGACAACGCCTTTTGTTGGTCACACTCGTTTCTCTATTTTTGCTGGTGAAATCCTTGATGTCTGACAAACGAATGATTCCTCAGTCAAACTCAAACCAACTATTAATTCATAAAATTTTAGTGGTGGTATTAAGATCTCGTAGTAGTTGTCCCAAAAATAGTTGTCCCAAAAACGAATCTTTATAACAATAGTTTTTCCAGTCAAAACTTTTTCTTTCGCTAGCTGAAATTGCTGGTGATGATTCATTACTTTTTATAAACAATGAAAAATGAAGCCAAATTAATTTCAAAAAACTTAGAGCGCTCCTTAGTTTTGATTCATTTAAGCCCTATGCTTTCTAAATTATAAATCTATGTCGTGCGAGTGATTATATTTGTGTATTCACGATACGAAATCAACCCTAGGTTACTATAAGTGGTTTTTACGGAGTGAAATTTACTTTCAATTTTTTTATTTTGAGATTAGTGTGTTCTTACTGGAAACGGTGGGGGCAAGTACAACACTAAAGATAAACAACCTAATTCAATTAGCAGAAATAGGATTATGAGTTGTAGTCTGTTTTGTGGAGTGATTATAACATATCAAAGGACCGATGTTCAGCACTGGGAGAGACTCAGAGAGAGAAAAATCCTGTAATAAATTTAGCAACAAAATAGGGAATGAAGAAATCACAAACAAAAATGTGAGATTTTACTGAAAATACTTCTTGTATGATATGCCCTTTGTTTTTTTTTACTGAAACTGTCAAATAGCACTTTTTCTCCCATTGAGAGTCAAAGTTGTTGGGGAATCTAGCTTGAGATGTCATCAAGGATTCCTACATTGGGAATGGATGATGCAGATGGAGGTTACAGGTTTGCAACATCATGGGCACCATTTTGTTGTTTATGAGGCAGAACGAAAGCAGGTGAAACTGCCGTAATATTTGGGGCTATGGCGATTGCAGCCGCTTGATATAGTGGTTTTTTTGTGGATCCTCGTTGAGAGAAATTACCTAATCGATAGTGAAGCTCAGTTCAGTTCAAATTGGGATTGCATATTCGTGTGAATTTGATAGTGGTCTTTTTTTTCTGGAGCAGTGATTCGCATAATGAGGAGTCTAGCTTTTTGGGGACGCAGTTTATCAAAGTGCGTCAAACTTTGCTCGTAGTTGAAGACAATACACTGCCAACATAATGCTTTGGGCCCTCACTTTTTCTCTCACTTCTGTTTTTTGGTGCGTTCCTCGATGTGAGAGAAGTAATTTTCCTCTGCTGCCTTTTCTTTCAAAGTACCACGATGTTCGGCGTAGATTTTAAGTGATATTTTTCACTCTTCACTGGTTCCAACTTTCGCAAATTCTAATTGTCACCGGTAATTTCCCTACCTCTTTTATCTGTGAAGTACTGTGGCTCGAGTAACCCTGGAACCAGCCGCAAACGCTTCATATACTTCTTGCATTGTCTTGCAACGCTTGTTTGCAGTGTTTTGGGTGCTAATTTGAGCTCCAACCCTCTTTCCGGTAGTGGAATTGGTCTTTCTGCATTCGTTGAACGCATGAAGCGTGATTATCCATATGTGTCTTGGGTCCTTCCTTCGGGTGCAACTCACGTTGAGCGAGTCTTACCATTTTCTTCTTTTTGATCACTGCAATACTGCAATCGCCAGGACTCTCTGGGGAAGATTATGTCCGTTAGTACAGTTTCCTTTATGATTTTTTCGTTCTCCAATTTCTTGTAGAATTTTTTCTTTAATACATGCAAAGCGTCGATTAGTTTTTTTTTACGAGGCGTTCCACTTAACGCATAACGCAAAGTTCCTGGAACGGTGCTTCGATGTTATCAAAAATATGCTTCGGTGATTTCCAATTAAACATCGTGATCGATAAACTCTTGAAAAAACCACATGCAACAGGCAACTCCATGAATCAAAATGTAGCTAGAATTTTGATGACATTGGGATTCATTAGCTTGAGCAAATTATTGGCTGTAGGGAACCTTGGGAATCTGTCGAAAGCAGCGGAAAAACAAATTTCACGTCCCCATTGATTTTCAATGTCCAATATGGTTTCTCGATTTGTTTTGCTACATGGGTTATGTGCTTTGAAATGCTGAGCAGGAGTTATAGGTTTAAAGCTCTTAACTATCGCAGTGCATTGTTTACATTCCGCTTATTTAACAATCAGTTCCCTATTCATGTATGGCCACCAGCAGTGCTTGTCCATACATGTCATACCCCATGATGCCGAGTTGCTACTGGGTAAGTATTCCGTAAGTGCTTCACGCAATGCAATTGGAATGGCAATTTTTCCAAACAAACAAACGCAACCGATTTGAAGTTTAAATGTCTCCATTTTGAGTAGATTTTTGGATATAAATCCCTAAGGCAGTTTTCTTTGATCGTAAGTGTGCAATCTTGCAATTGTTGAGAACTGCATCTTTGATAGTTAACAAGGTTATTATTAAAATATAAATTTTGTTCACAATGTCTCTGAAAATAGGTTGTTTGGGCTGGCGGTTGAGAAGTTGCTTTGGTCAGAAGAGAAGCTGGGTAAAGAAAATGTAGTCATCGTGCATTGTTGTAATGCGTGTGTTTTTTGTTCAATTGTAACTCGTCTTCCTGGTTGTTTAGATGTTTTCTCCGAAACTGAAGAAAATTGCGTTTTAATTTTTAATATTTTGGGATGATTCGTGGCTGATAGAGAGAAGCGACTTATTTCTAGATGGTATTTGAGCATAAAGCATTTTATTTACTTTTGACCGTTGAATGTTAGAAATTGTTCTCTAACTTGTTTTAAATGGCGCAAAAAGTACTAAAATTTGTACTGAAATTTTTGCTGGCTTGAAGTTGTTATACTGGAAAAATTTCGAGGGGCAAGGATAGTATGTATTTTTATGCACTTTTTGAGGTGCAAATGATGGATAATAAGAAATGCTGAAACTGTAATTTGATTTTGCAATAGGAGAGATGAATTAAAACCTGGTTTGCCTACTGGTTGTGCGGAAATAAGATTATATGTGATTATGTGGTTAAATGTGTTTTTGAGCTAACTGAAGGTGTCAATTGCGAGTGGGTACCTCCGTGAAACAATTGAAAGAAAGCGCAATTGGGGGAAATGTTTAAAAGACATAAATTTGCGGGATTTTTACGTTTCAGATAACAATTCTATATTTGCAGCTGTAAACGATTTGTTAGAGGCTGAAAATTTTTAGCTGGCTGAGCCAATTTAACGCCCGGCAAATGCGCCAACAGAAATTGATATGGTTTAAGATTGTCTACCCAGCTTGTGAAGTGGCTATTCTAGGATTTGTTAAATCAGTGATTTAATATCGAAAGTCAAATTCGTTGAGCTGTAAAAAATCTATCTTTTTGTGCGCTAAATTAAATTTCAAAATAATCAAGAGGCCTGAAAACTCCAGGCAATTCAACTTTGTTGCACTATAATGTTCTTCACAAACGTCAAGAAATCGTTTAGAATAGAGAAGCAGAAGCAGAAGTAAAAAAATGATCAAAACACCTTGTCAGTTTTCAAATACGTTTTGTTTGATCGTTTGTTGCAACTCTCCTCCGAGTTACAAATATAGGATTGGATTGGGCGACGCCGAACCTTATAGGATACTGACTACTAATATCGTTTATGATATTACTTGCTGAATGGGACAGAGACTGAGTAATGTAAAGTCCAAGTCCTCAACTAGATCTCTCCCAATCAGCCGTCTTCATCTGGTACTACGATGTGGTCAGGAAGAGTATTTTGCAGACCAGCGTTTGTTATCGGTGCTCTGATTTGATGGCTCGTTTGAAAACGTTTGTAGTCGTGGCGGGCGTAATTTTGTGATTAAAACATTGAAATACTTGCGTTGTGAGTGATGAGTAAAACATGCTGCTTGCACTTTCAGAGTTGACTAGCAGTGTTAATAGCCATTCTATTGAATGATTGCAACCATATTGTCGTCCGAGCTGTTACTATCAGGGTCGTAGAGCTTGAGATTGAGGGCTTCTGATTCCACAAATATTGACTGAAACTTTTATTGTTTTGTCGTGTTCAACTGCCTTGACTTTTTGGGGAATAGTTTCTGAAAACATTGTTAGAAAAATTTAGGTTTTCCGCACTCTTTATCAAAATGATTTGCTAATACACAATTTTTACATTAATTACCACGCAGGTGCCTAGCGATTGTTTAGTTGTGTGGTCCGATGAGAGCCCCATCCACGAAGCAACAAAACTCTTTTTTTTTGTGGATTGTATACTGGAGTGTGTGAATTTTCACAGCTAAACGATTGTCCTAAATTTACGCGGATGCTGAGGTAGTGCAACGAAACTACTTTAATGTCTGCGAGAGTCCATGGCTTTTCCCCACAAAAAATTCCTACTTCAGATATGCTGACATTTGTTTTGCCAGTTCATCTTTGGCGGCGCGAGTTCTGGCATCCTGTTCTCGGTACCACTATGCTGATGATCCAGTTACTGTTTCCTAATAAAAGGGATTGAGTGTTAGTTGCACATTCTCGATTTACAACAGTGTGGGAGATCTATTGTTGAATTGTCCCAGAACGCAAATTTCCCAAGTAAAGTTTGTTTGTTAGATGCTGGCTGCGCCATGTTGTGCGGGTTTTTCTTTATGTGTATTCGCCGGCGGACTTGCAAGTGCGCTTTGCGGGCGGAATTTAATTTAGAATTAGGTTTTATGAGACTACTGTTTTCTTACAGGAAAACGCGGAGCTAGTACAAGGCTTGAATGAAACAACTGAGTTCAGTTAGCAGACATATCAGCAACAAATTAGGGGTTAAATGGACTTAAAAATGGATAAAATGTACAAATTTACTGCAAATAGTTTAAATATGACACTAACCAAAAATAAGAGCAGAAAAATGGAGCAAGCTTCAGAAAACAGAGAAACAAAAAACCCTAGTTTAAAAATTTCCAATAACATCTTTTTAAATTTTTTTTCTAGTGTTCAACAAAGCTAATAAACCTATTTCTGGTTAAATCCTGGATTTATTTATCACTTTCTGCAGCCCGTACTTAATAACCACAACAAAACGTTTGCTGAAAACTTCATACTTCAGGAATCACCCTATAAACTTATAAATGTCCGAATAATTTATCCAAAGCTGCACCTCTGGATTCCATTTATTTAGGTGTGCTTCAACATTTGGGCAATTTAAAAGTATGGTTATAATTAGGACAGGCTCTATGATTGTCCCTTACACTAGATTGATCAACGTTTGTAGGGTCACTAATGAATTAAAAAGTTTTTTATTACTCAACCAAAAGAATAGAATGGGATATGAAGGTGGATCACAAATGAACTCCTACCAAGCATACGCCCCAGATCAAAAACAGGTACGTCTAGAATGTCCCAGACGAATCATGTTCACGTCCACACAGTGCCAGCCGCAAAGTAGCTATGTCCACACGTTTGGACGTTGAAAAATAGTCTTGCGTCCATCTTGCATTCAAAAGCTCCTTTATCTAGTCTTTAGGGCGTTCAAAATTGCCTATGTCCGGACTTTCGTAGATTCAAAACCAAAGTTCGTGCGCCCGACAGCTGAAAAAGCTGCGTGTTTTGAGGTTTTAAGAATTGAAAAAGATTCTGGTCTTTTTATTCAACGGCCTCATAGTAATTAAGTAGAGACAAAAGCAACTTTGAACGCACAAAAGTCCCGGCCAAATTGCTGGCATGATGTTCTGATTATGAACGCTTTAAAAATTTTCGTGCGTTGATGATCAGAGTGTTGTTCTTTCAAAATGACCTAATGACAGTCTACCATGCCTTAAAAGTTGCTTCTCTCGAGACTTTCGTTTGTCCAATGGAGGTATGTCCAGAACAGCGTCATTTCAAAATGGCCTATGAACAGATTTTTAATGAGTTCAAAATTGCATGTGCCCAGCCCATCTCATCTTGCCTTTAAATTTGCATATGTCCAGACATTCGTATGTTCGAAATTGTCAATTTCTGCGCTTTCACACGCTCAAACGTGCATATGTCCTTACTTTTTATTTTCAAAGGTGCCTATGTTCACTATTTTGTGCGTTCGGATGATTGTCCAGACGTACATGCGTTAATATTTGCCTATGTTCTGAAAATCTGCCGTTCAAGTTTGCCTATGACCTGATTTTCAGGCTTTTAAAAATGCCTATGTCCAGAACTCTGTGCATTCAAGATTGCCTATGACCAGAATACCGTTCAATATTTCTTTTGTTCAGGCTTTCATGCGTTCGAGTTTGCCTATGTTCAGACATTAATGCGTTTAAATTTGTCTTTTTCCAGACTTTTGTAAAAAGCTTTCTTTTACAGACCATGGAATTTTTGGCCTCAAGATTATAATATATAGAGTGTCCCAACGCAATTAAGAAATTATTCCTGGTTACTCAACCAAGAACAGAAAGGGATATAAAGGTGGATCACAAATGAACTCTTCCAAATCAAGGTCCCGGATGCGAGCCCCGGATAGGTAAGTCTAGATTGTCCCAGACAAAGCATGTCCATGTGCATACAGTGTCAGACGCAAAGTACCTATGTCCAGGTGTTTGGACGTTGAAAAATAGTCTTTCGTCCACCTTGCATTCAAAAGACACTGAATCCAGCCTTTAGAGCGTTCAAAAAAGCCTATGTCCTTTTTTGTACATTCCAAGAATAAGTTTGTGCGCTCGAAAACTGAAAAAAAAACTTGAAACCTCCATCTGCATCATGCATCTCCAATAAAGGAATAATTTATGACATCTCAAGCTAGATTTACCTAGAAAATAATATCTCTCCAATAACCGGCAAGTTATCACCAACCAACCCGCGTGTTCGATTATAGAACGAAGAGGGTATTTCTCCTCCAGATGACTAGCTTTCACTCTTGAAGGGAGAAGAAGTGCCCTTTGACAAATTTTAAGTTATCATGCAAAAACTTTCCAAAATATAACCTATCACTAGCTATTCATAGCCAAATAATTTTTTTTCATACTACTTATCCGGGGAAAAATTGTTAATTTTCTATAAATGTGTTATTTTTAAAATTTCACATCCTGTTCATTTAAGTTCAAAAAACAAAGGGTCAAATCATACATGAAGTATTTGCGGTAAAATTCCAAATCTTGATTAGTAATTTTTATTTATTTAACCCCTTCTTTGTTGCTAATTTCATTACACACACTTGCACAATATAGAAATGATAACTTAGAAAAGATATGGCTCAAAAAACTCGAAACAAAAGAGGATTTTAAGCTTCTTGATTTCAATACGACTTCGGATTTCAAGGTTTATAAAAAATATGAATCGTCAACCGCAATTTTAGCCTGCGAAAAGAAAAGATTTGACTGAAGAGATATTTTTTAAACTTTATAAACTACTAATTACCTCAATTTTTTTTAGGGGACTACGTTTTCAATGATCAAAATCTGTATAAATAACGCAAGGTTATTTTCAAAAGACCTTTATAAATTACTAATCAATTTGAGTTTCACAAAAGTTTCAATATTTCTGTACAGCCAACAATTGACTAGGAATTTTGAATCTTTGACATTTCTATTCATAGAAAATCACAACACAAACCAAATATCGAAAAGGTTTTGATATGACAAAATGTGGATCCATCTATCGAGTAAAAATAGTTTTACAAGTTGCCTTCCTACTCTCCTACTACAGTTTCAGCTCATGGTTGATGAAACGAATATCGATCTATGGTGGAAAAAATTTGAAAATCGTTTGCTAAAAATAGATTGCTTGTGTCGTGAATTGCGTTATTAAAATTCTATTAACCTTCTCTTATGAGCTTAGGGGGTTAAAAAAAATTGAATAGCTTCCAAAATATGCGGAAGGCCTCTAACATATAAGATTCCAAAACATGTGAGAAGCATGTGATGCGAGAATGGAAAATGATTATCTTTAAAACTTGTTATTTTTGATCGAATTCCCTATTGTTTTCTAGTAAAAATTCTTGATCGAATTCCAGTTTAAGTTGACCAATCTTAGCTTATAGTTTTGCTCAACGTCTCATATATGAGGATTATGAACTTTCAAAAAAGTTGGTTGCTGGACATAGACACTATTTGAACAACTAATGCAATAAATATTACATAATCGCAATTTTTGTCAATACTTTAATTTGAGCGTGGGAAATTGTTAGGAAATTTGTTCTAGTTTTATACTTTTTTCAGTTTTCAGTTTTGGCTCTGATTAATCTGGTCATAAGAAAACGCTTCTTTTTTTGTTTTAATGAAGTCAATGAAAACAGTATGCAGAAATTGGTTGACAAAATTATTCTATTTTAATACTTGCGAATTTCTTAATTATTCTTATTGAAATTCAAATCTTCTGAAGCGATGTAGTATTTTGACACCTGGTAGGCCATTTTGTTGATGACAAAATATTTCTCAAAGATCTGCAGATTTCAACAATAAAAAAGAAAGTGTACACTTAACTTTGAGAGAGTGCTTTGTAGACGCAAACAAAATCAGTAGCTTTGCAAGTATATGCGAGGTCGCTCTTAAAAGCCCGATTAGAAGAATATCATTTCCGGAAAAATTGAAAAACAAGATTTTGTCAGATATAAGAGCTTTTGAAAATAACGACAAAAATCAAAATATAAAGATTGTGGCCTTGTGTCGCTGTGATATAAAAAACGAAAAAACAGTCTCTGATCGACGCATCGCAATAATCTAATCTCTTCTGCGATTAATTTTCCAAAAAAATGTTTTTTTAGAAAGTTAAAGATTTGAATTACAGATATTGATGGATGACAGCAACAAAATCAAAATCACAGGTGTTCAAGATTAGAGCTGCAGCCGCTCTGGAGGTCATCATTTTAATTACTTTGCTACCTCTGGGCAAGTTCATAGTAGTTTGCAATAATTTTGCTGACTTTTTCTGTCATCTCATTGCAAATTTTGCTATTTAATTGCTTTTACCGGCGAGCGATCCGTCAAAAACAGCCTTCGAAGATAATTTTTTGAACTCATGGTTTTGGTTGTTTTGACGTTGACATTCACGTGTCTCAGCATGTTTTGACAATGAGATGACGCTAAATTGAGTTTGAGTTTTTGCATTCGACTGACGGATTTTTTTCCGAATAAAGTTAAACTGGTCGTTTCTCTACTTTTGTTGCACTTTCAGAAAGCGAACAGTTTTCTTGGCTGGCTATTCTTTGTTTATTAGAAAAAGCATTAACCAGCCAGATCAGCGACAAGTTCTCACATTTGTCGACAATTTTGCGATTGCATTCTGTTTAATGTTCATTGATTAGATTCGTAGGCTGGAAGTTTGGCCTCTGTAATTTCTCAATTTTTGAACAACAAATTTGTTTGACGTCGGTTGTTATCGTTAAGTGCTACTCTGTCTCCATCTCCGATGGATTTTGATCAATTTTGACAATTTTTATTTGACCACTTCATAATAGTTTGACTCCACCATTGATATTTTTAATGCAGCATCGCCATAGCCTTAAAAAATGATTAATTCTGGTTGGCTGTTGTAATAAAAAATACGAGTTCATTTCAATAATTGTGATTACAAGTGAAGCTCTGCTTCAATATTTTTTTGCTTATGTATAGCTTTTTGAAGCCAAATGGAAACAAACTTGTTATAAATTGGTAAATCTGGTTTCATTTTTTATTGGGAATTTGAATGTTCTTCTGAGCATAAACAGTTCTTTTGGGCACACTCAAATTTAAAATCCGAGGGCATTCTTTGTTATTATCTTGCGAGTCCAGTTGGGGGCACAACGAAGATAATTTTGTTGAACTTGAAAACTTTATTTTTGTAAAAGTTGTCAGAATTGTTAAAATTGTCATTGAAAACTGATTCGACACATGATTTTTCTGATTCTTGGGGTAAAAGGCGACTGACTGGTCTGATGTAATCTCCATTTTGTGTTTTCGTTTGAACAACGCAAACAATGTTGTTATTACCGAATGTCTGTGTTGCACGAGACAGCGGCCAATACATTGTCGGAGTGTTGTCGTCTTTGATGGTCACAATATCGTCCACTGCTGTTGGTAGGTTTTGTGTCCTCCATATGTTCCGTTGCTGCAATATAGATAAGTATACGAAAGCTCATCTCCACCAGAACTTGCGAATCATCTCGTCCATGTTTCTGCAATTTCATGACAAGCAGTCGTTTTTTGATGACTGCTCGGGTACAGCTTTGATGCGTCTTCCGTTGATGAAATGTCGAGGCGTTAGAGCTAAGGGATCAATGATATCGCTTGATTGCGATGCTAGATGATGAGATTTGAGATTGGCCTCAATTTGGTTCGGGAGAGTTTTGAAGGCACTGGTTGATAACTCTGCCGACTTGGCGATAACTTGAACCAGCTTTTCTATAAAGACGCTGCATCAGACTGAAGTGCTAATTCCCAAAGTCCCGCAAAATGTGGTGTCCTATTTGTTATCGTAAACCCATCAATGTGATATTGGCTGGCAAAATAGTGGATGACATCCTTAATCTATTCATATCAAAGAAGTCGTCTGAATTCAAGTTATATTCGGGCTCCGAGTAAAATTGTCCAATTGTCACAGTAAGTTGCTTGAGGAGTACCGCGTCCTCCAGTGAATCTTTTCCTGGTATAAAGACAGTCTTTTTTGGCTAGATTTTCTCTTGTCTCTAAATGTATTGCTTTTTAGGTGAAACAATTGAATGTAGCTCACATGAGTTTTCCAGTTTTTTGAAAAATTTTTGGTATAAAATGGTCCACAGAAAACCATCCCAGTGAACTTTTTTAAACTCTGGCGAACCATCCAAGAAACCCAAAGATTTGGTGTCGTGCAAAAAGGGTCCATGGGAGCCACTATGAAGTTTTCGTCAACGACATTTTCAAATGGGTACCTCGTCTAGCGAACATCTCTTTGGAATTATGATGGGAAACTTTTGTCGACGCTTTATTGGAAATCTGCGAGACCATCAACTTGAAACACGTTATTTTTTCCCTGTCAAAGAATAGGGAGAGCGTGATTAGATGGTTGTTTTTCTTTATGAGCTTGTGGGATACTTCAACTGGTAGTCTTCAGTTTTTGTTGATCTTTTTTCCTCCCAGTTCCGGCAGAAAAAGTTGTTGCATGATGTTGTAAAGGGTTATTTGCGCTAAACAGAGTTTTGATGGGGAATGCGTATGAAAAAAATATTCGTTATTTTTTTTGTTCTGAGTTTTTTCCTCTTTTTACTGTTGAAGAAAGGCTGGTTGACTGCCATGAAAATTTGCTGATAAATCCGTCTGTAGCCAACAAACAGATTCCTTCTCTGGATTCTGTTCCGTTAATTGAGATTGCTTTTGTTGTCTTTCAACTGCTTGTTTTTCATTCATGAGTTGATGCTGTTTATTTGGGTTAAAAATAGGCAAACAATTTACGATCCTCCTCTGGTGTTGAAAAAAACTGGATGGCAAAACAAAGTCTGCTGTTGTTGAATGGATTTCCTTTAGCAATAATCAGAAATTAAAAAAGGAGTATTTTTGTCTCAATAGGAGGCCATTGAGGCCTACTGTTATCAAAAATTTGTATTAGCACTGCAAAAAAAGGCAATTGAAGGCAAAACCAAAAACGCAACCATAATTTGAAAAAAAAATCCTTTAGAAAATAAAGCCCTAAAATCACAAGCTATCCACTATAAAACTTTAGAAGTACACATCTTTTCTTTTCAAAAGTTATGTGAACTGTTTTTAAATTGATAATAACACAAGGCAACAAAAAGCTTTCCAAAATAGGCCAATGTCCAAAAGTTTTTAAAAAATATTTGTTTAGAACCCGTGGTTTTGACGCATAAAGCCACCATTTGAAAAAAAAGCTCTAGAAATTTATATTTTACCAACTAAAAACAGAATGTGATTTGCGTTTACTGAGACTAGGCAACAGGTTGATAGAATTTCGATATAAATGGCAGAAATAAAAGATATACTGAGACTTTTTTAAAGTAACTATATTAAAATATATGAGCTATTAGTTATCATTCGAAAGCGTTATATTGATTAAACTTTTCCATATAGGGAAGCCCTCTGTGTTTTTATTTATTTAAACTGCAGTCATGAGGCTGCAAAAAGGACAGCAAATGCGTCAAAAACGAAAAAATTCTATTCATAATATAAGAAATCACTTTGTTGAAGTCACAGAAAATATGAAATTCTGCCTGAAAACATAACACAAAAAAATGAAGTCTCATTTTGACAACGAGTCGATCGTAGTTTAATTTTGATTGAACACTTTTCTGTTTTGTAAAAATCATAGAGAATAACAAAAAATTGATTGACTAATTTTCTGGTGTCATTTTTGATGAAAGAAAACAAAATTTTGAAAAAAATTTTTTATTTTTTAAATTAAAATTGTCGTATCAAAGGGTCAGCAACCCTCTTCTGAGACTGTAGGCGAAACCAACAGCACTATCAATCACAAAAATGTTAAATTTTGACAAAAATGAGGAAAAATTGTTTAAAAAATCCGTAAAAAATGAACAAAAACAACGGATATCACTCCAATGTTCACAAATCCTTGAACCTTGATAACTGCCCAGAAAAAAAACAGAAAAAAATATTTCATTCCATATTCTAGCTGTAAGGGCTTTCCAATGATATCAATCAAAACTCTCCATGATGAATATATCGAACGGCCAAAATTGACTGAACAGAAAAACCCATTTGAGTATATAGTTCCTTTCCCCACTAAAGTGGGTCGGAACAATTAAATTATTCTGTTGAGTTTAACATACAAAATTCAAGCATGGCAAACTAACAGCTTTTCTTTGATTGTTCAATAAATTGACAATTTAATTTTTATTTTCTTCAGTTTCCTACAAGAACGATGTGTTTTCTGGCTCTGATATTTCTACATAAATTGCGTTTCCGCGTTTTTTGAGGTAATATGATAGCTTATTCAAGATTTAAATCCTTGATTCCCATAAGGATCATTAATGATTTCCTCAATTTCTTGCAAGGATCATATATGGTTTCCCGGATTTCATTCAAGAATCATAAATGATTTCCTAGGTTTCATCAAAGGATCATATATGATTTCCTCGGTTTCATGCAAAGATCATATATGATTTCCTTGGTTCCTTGCAAGGATCATATATGATTTCCTTGGTTCCATGCAAGGATCATATATGATTTCCTTGGTTCCATGCAAGGATCATAAATGATTTCCTTGGTTCCATGCAAGGATCGTACTAGGAAATACGTTATGATTTGTATGAAATCATATATGATCCTTGTATGGGACCAATGAAGCGGTGACCCGGGAGAATGCTCCCATTGGGGGGGGGGGGTTATTGTTAATGATATCCAAGTTCGGTTAGAAATCGTACAAAGTTTTGGGTATCCAATGAAAAGTTTTAAAAACTCAAGTAAACAGGTGAATTTGAAATGATGTATGGCTGAATCTCATTAAGCAAAACTCCAGTTTTGCGAACTTAACTGCGTTTCATTTTTTGCAAAATTCTTTAACGTGAACATTTGATACTACCACACTTTTTGATATGTTTTTATTCAAATCAAAGTAATCGTCAGATAGTTTTCTGGCATATGGTTGAGCAGTTCTATTTTCTCCGTTTAGGACATACCATTGATAAGCTGTAGCAGTAAAACTAGAGTTTGTTTGCGGTTTTGTTCATTTAATAATTAAACTATGATAGCCTCAGTTGAGAGAGATTAATTTTAGTTCACGGCCAAAAGCATCGCCACTTTCTTAAGACATTGTTTAGCTAATATAGAAATTGTATTCGGAATTCAGCGTTTTCAGCACATTTCTTACATAAAAGCGTCACAATACTTGCAAAATTGCAGCGCATTTTTTACATACTATTCAATATATTCCTCGACCCGTGTTTTGAGTTAAATCCATATTCTTAACATCGTTTCTCTTGGGACGCATTGCTGCAGAAAATTGGACGCATTTTTCGCCCATACAAGATTCGTTACGGGTTAATTTTTAGCACCATTATACGATTGCAATGGAAGCCAATGAAGTGCAGGACAACGACAACTTCTGGGATTCCACTGGCACAGATACATGTCCAAATTACGAGGTGGTAGTGGTGGGTGGTGGAATTTCTGGACTGGTCGCCCTGAAATACTGCAAAGGGGCATTTCCGCTTATAACGTGGGCGTGACATAGGACGTGAAACATCACCAAGTCAAAGCAATTATCCATTTTTGGTCTTTTTTACAGCACAGCAAACATCTCACTATAGGCTGCTCTATTTGAGCCAAGTTTTCAAACTTCTGTTAAAATTCCTGATCTTGCATTCACCTGTTGATATTACATTTTATAAAAAAAAACTTATTGCTGAGTTAAAGCAATTAATAGACATATTGATAACACGGCAGTCTAACCACATAGCAAAGTTTCAAGTTTAAAAAATTATATTTGACTTTAAGGTTAAGTATATTAACAGATTGAATAGATTTATACGGAATATCAAGCAGATTAAATAGTCAACACAAGAAATTGCATTCTAATAGTTTTGGGAATTGAAGTCTCTCCCCGAAGTACAAGTTGCTTTTCCAAAACAAAGATTTCATTTACAGATCAAACAGAAACAAAATTGAGTTTTGAAAATGGGTTTTTGATGAGAACATTGAAATAACTAAACTTCTCAGACCCTAATGTCTGTGTGTTTCAGTACTGATTCATGAAAAAATCATCATTGTACTACCTTAACCTAAATCTTCTTCGCTCTTGATTTCTTTGTGCAATTTAGTTCAAACTGGCCTTGCTTCAGACGCCAAAAAGCGTTGTGAGTAGAGTTTGTAGGAAAATAGCAGAATGCACTTAATTGGTCTAGAGAGTTGCAAAGTTTTTGTTTTTGCACTATTAAAAAATTCAAAGATGAATTTTTTTTTGCGTTTTTGCATGACAAGTCTCCAGTAGGTCAGAATATTTTACAAAGTAAAGCAAAATTGAATTTCGATGGATCAATAATTTTTTTTCAGGGAGCACAGCCAGGGCTCAGAGGATTTAATAGTCATTTTATTTAAACAAAATCTAGCGAAGGGAAAATAAAAAGGTTTAATGAAAATTTTCATTTGACAGCTCAAACATTTGTTGTATCCATAAGTTATAGATTATTACAGCCAATTCTTTAAAAAATGTTGTTGATCATGTCTTTGATTTTAAGCTATAATTAATGTCCTAATTTTCTAGTTTTTTCTTTAAAAATTTTATTTAAATCAGACAATTTTTGCAATTTATTAATTTAATTTCTGTAGAAGGAATGAATGAGCAAAATAGAGAAAAATTATATTAAAAATATGTCGTTCAAAAAGGGGTAATATAGTAGCATTTTCTAGTGTTGGTTATCTGGTCAAGTGGAAATCAATATATTGCAAAAAATGTTGAACAAATATCTGTCTCATTTTTGTCTGAAATTTTAAAACGAAGAAAACGTAAATTGCCAATAATTGTTAGATAAGTCAAGAATTTTTAAAAGTTTTGCCAATAGGGCGCAAAAAAATATATAATGAAAACTTTCACATAACTATTTTGCTTCACTTATAATCATATTCCATTAACGGAAAATTTTTGTGAAAAAAATAGTTGTCATTGACTTTGAAAATTCATTTTAACTTCTGCAGACCTCACGTGTTACACTAAGTCACTAGATAGTTTAGAGGCTCAGCAACTATTTAGTCATTGTGATCTAACTGTTTATGTTATCATTCTAATTATTCGGCTGCTCACTGTCGTTAGAGATTGTGTTAGATCCGAAAAAGTTGCCAATATATGGTTTTCCTTGAAGGTGCAAAAATAAGAAACAAAATAGTGTTATTTTTTCGGTTTTTTCTTCCATGTTCAATTAATTTCCTGTACTTCCGCTTGTTTTCAATTGTTTGTAAATTTAAAATTAAATTTCGCCAGGATATACTAATCGTTTTCTTGTCAGCGGCGTTTCAAATACCGGAGACACTCTTCCATGAATTTTAGCTGTGGTTTTTTAGCAGTAAAGAGAAAACGGTGGCTATTTTCAGTATTTCTGCAACTAGTTATTTACTTGTTTTGGAGATAAATTTTCCTATCCGTATGTCAATCTGGTGAAGAACGAACTATAGTAAAAGATGCAGCTCGTAATAGACTACAAGGACATTTTGAGGTAAAAAAAACACCTTCAAAGTTTTGACTCTTTGTTACATTAAAAAACCACCAAGGTAAACAAAAGTTTCAAACAATTCATCGACCCTTTCTTCCTATTTTCCATATCTATTTCAACTGCGTACTCAAACAGCATTGCTTGCAGTTTGACTGGTCACTAAACGTATTGCATTTAAATTAGTTGCTCGCTTACATTCCTTGGAAAATTTTTCATAGCAAATCTTTGGCACAGAAGAATTCCTCATTGATTGATCAAAATCGTTTCCTTTTATTGTTTTTCTTTCTCTTCTGACATCAAATGTATGAGTAACCTTCAAAAAAAGTGTTCAACAAAAAATTCCTACAATTGCTATTGTTTTTCATCAACCTTTTATAAATTTTCAATTACGAACAAGAATTGAATTCCCAAAATGCAAAAACTCAAATAGACACACAACTGAAAAAATCTTAAAACTTTTTATTATATTTTTTAAAAAAATTCCCTGGTAACGGATAAAATCTTTTGACTAAAAACAAATCCGCTTTTTGGTTATCAGTTTTGGTAACCCCGTTATTTTATCAGCTCTCCAAGATTGTACTCTACTGAAGAACGAACTATAGTAAAAGATGCAGCTCGTAATAGACTACAAGGACATTTTGAGGTAAAAAAACACCTTCAAAGTTTTGACTCTTTGTTACATTAAAAAACCACCAAGGTAAACAAAAGTTTCAAACAATTCATCAACCCTTTCTTCCTATTTTCCATATCTATTTCAACTGCGTACTCAAACAGCATTGCTTGCAGTTTGACTGGTCACTAAATGTATTGCATTTAAATTAGTTGCTCGCTTACATTCCTTGGAAAATTTTTCATAGCAAATCTTTGGCACAGAAGAATTCCTCATTGATTGATCAAAATCGTTTCCATTTATTGTTTTTCTTTCTTTTCTGACATCAAATGTATGAGTAACCTTCAAAAAAAGTGTTCAACAAAAAATTCCTACAATTGCTATTGTTTTTCATCAACCTTTTATAAATTTTCAATTACGAACAAGAATTGAGTTCCCAAAATGCAAAAACTCAAATAGACACACAACTGAAAAAATCTTAAAACTTTTTATTATATTTTTTAAAAAAAATTCCCTGGTAACGGATAAAATCTTTTGACTAAAAACAAATCCGCTTTTTGGTTATCAGTTTTGGTAACCCCGTTATTTTATCAGCTCTCCAAGATTGTACTCTACTGATGATTCCGATCAAGTTCTAAGTAAATTAGAAACGAAGTTCAGCGAACCATTGTGAAAATTTAAATTCTCATTGATGTCGAAGATTCTGTTAAATCACAACAAGTAATCGAAAACTTTAAAGAACTACAAAAGTATATTTGGAATAAGACTAAGCGCATGAGTGTATTTCAGCCAACCTTGGTTACTATAATCAACTTTTTTCGGTCTTTTTTAACTTATAAATTGAATGAAGTAGGCATTTTCGTAGAATTGTCAATAGCAATCTGTCAAATCAAAATTAGAGTTTTATGAAAGACAGGAAAACTAATATCAAAAAGACTTATTGTAATTCTGTAAGGAACGGAAAAAAACAACATTTTTTCTTTTCGATGATTCTGAGGTCAATTATTTCCTTTTTTTCTGTGGCAAATTTTATTTCGTTTAAGGCAAGCAATATTGACAAAACATATAAAGTTGGCATGCGATCCAAAATATGCAAAATTTTACTTTTTTACTTGCAACAAATAATTGGAGCTATTAATAGGAAATAAAAAGCTCAAACATTTGAAAAACCATAGTCTTCTTAAAATTGGATATCAATTTCATCTGTTTATTCATCTGTTTATTGGTAAACGTAATATATTTAGACTAAATGGCCGTATTTTCTCTTTGAAGGGTGTTTTCATAACGAATTTCATGCTCAGGAAAACTTCTCGAGCTATTGATCAAAGTTTCAACAGGCAAAGTTTTCTTTTGTCTTCATATTGCCTAAGTGTTAGTCAATTTTTAATAGTGAATCTAGAGAAGAAGAGCTAGCTAAAAAAAGAATACAGTTTGTGTGAGATTGAAAATATTTTTTCACCAAAAAATTAAGCGTTTTTAATAGGAGCTATAATTTTGCATAAATGTCATCAACTACTTATTCTAAAAATGGCCTTGCCACATCTCTTTGAGCTTGAGGTTGTTCGGAATGTTTTCTACTCGATATCCGGACAATGTTTATTCAAATATGCCCCTTTTGATAGAAGCCAACATGTCGTGTGTTCTGCTGGAAGCGACAGACAAACTTGGGGGATTGTGGACTTACAGGAAAGATATGAACTACGGTGCCATGAGTTTCACTCACATTAATGTCTCAAAGGTCAGTGGTAGAGTGGTAGATTCAGTTCCTCTAACTGATAAGTATGGCTGCAAAGAATCTTTCACAAGTAAGTTAACCAGTCATCCAGGGTCGAGAAATTTTGTAATCCGAAAATTACGTAAGAAATCCGTTTAAACGCGCTGAATTTTTAAAAATTTGAGCGCAAAATCTTACACAAAAGTACACTGAAATGTGGAGTCAAGGTATCATTACAAGCTAGATAGCAGTTTTAGCAAACCAATCTTTTGTAACTTCGTTCCGCGGAAAAGTGTTTCAATTAGCCGAAACCTTATTCGGCGAGTTCTTTTATTCATTACTAAATTAGATATCAAACATCTAAAGAGATATGCTACACCTAAATGCTAATCTGTGTATTGTTGTTTTAATCCGCAATGAGTGTTCAGGGGGACATTTATGCGAGTATTTACCATTTGGGGTTTCTTTCATTTCTGTCAATTTGGCTCACGCTGTTGAAAGTGAGTGAAAAGTGGAAACCCGTGTTACCGCGTAAATGAACAATGCGCTATTTAAATAAAAGAGCAGCGACGAATTTAAAGCGCTATGTAAACAAAGCGAGAAAGGATTACGTAATTTCTTAACCGTTTAAATGCACACAAAATCTCTTCTAATATACGTAGAAAGGTCGGAAAAAGTTCGTTAAACATAATTTTCGTTGAGCCTACTAATATACTGAATCGATTGCGCTCTTTTTAGGCTTAATATTTTTATGTTTCGAAAACGTATCGGTGACCAATCTGAGTCGAAAATCGACTCAGACAAAATACCTGCTAAAAAAGATCGAGCTAGATTTGCCGGGCCATTGAGAGGGGCCTTTGGCCTTTTGAGTTGATAGAATATAGTTGGATGCGATATAGATTGTACGTTTGAATTTACCTTCGAAAGTCTGATTATTAAATTTATCAGCTTTATTTTGGTGCCGCTCCTTACAGAGCCGCCTTTCGTTTAAAATAAAAACGCTCGTTCGACCGAATATTTAGCCTCCCGGAGTCCGGGCTTATTATTGCAATAAAATTATTAAATAGTTGCATTTGACGCTGTGGAAGTTACGTTAATTATAAGGAGCTGCTTTGATCATAAACTATTTGAGCTCGAGTTTGGCTATACATGAAAGTACTTTTTCAACCAGAATGCAACAGAATACGTGTGCCAAATTGAAGTTTCAGGGTTTAAATTTTCACAATCATACAATTGCTCTAGATTATTTAAAGTGCAGTGTCTTCCTTGGTCTTATAAAAGCTAGTATTTTTTCAACTTAGATATTTATTTACTCTGAGTTTGTTATAGTTAAAAAAGCGTTCGAAACCTATTTACTCCGATTTATCTCACATTGTTCTTATTTATTTCTCGCAATTTATATTCGTCGCAGTAGACTGAATTATAACAGCACGTAAATTGGGTATAATTGTAACGGTTATTGGACGACAAATTAGACTGTGCTTTGGATCTAATACGAAGAATACAACCTCAATTAGTGAAAAAAATTTTGAGCAAAGTGGTGGACTCTGTGCCTGATCTATGTGCGGACCCTTTGTCCTTTGTGCATCAACCTCTCAAAGCTGTACGTGATGATGGCGTTGGAAAAGAGATTCACAGTCTAAGACACGAAAAAAAACTGTAAGACTCGACAAAAAAAAAACTTGGTTTTGATGCATTAAATTGATTATTTATCCGGCAAATCTAGCAACCCCCCCTTATAGTTGGTTTTATTTCCTATAATCTGGTAATTTTGACATTACCCCTGGTCACCGGTAACCCATCCCATACACATTTTTTTTTGAAAAACAATAATTTTGACAAATTTTTGTCAAAATCCAGAAATAATCAAAATTGCGGTGTTTTTTACAGTTCTTGACATAAAAGCGTAGCAAAAACTTAAAAATCTTGGAAAAATTTGACCAAATTTGAAAAAAAATTCCTTTGTCCCTATCATTCTAAAGGAAAATTATTAAATGCGGATGTAACAATTGCATAAAGTTGTCGATTTAAAAGAAAATCAAAAGACAATTTGGCCAAGTTTTTCAGGTTTTTTTTTCTAAATAAGCGCTTATTCTTGGTAACTCGTGAAAATCGTGCATTTAACATCAAGGCTCGGAGTTTGAGCAAAGCTCAAATCATTTATGCTGTAAAAACATTATATGGTTTTCATATTAGCTGCTAGTTCACTTCATCACGCCATAAAAACTGCGCCTCAAGTAACACAAAATCGTTACAAACGTAACGTTTACGCATTACCGGGTTTAAGTTTCAACCCTAACGCTTTGAAAGTCAGAAAAACAGCGCAGTTCCAGTTGAGTCATTTCTTTCATGATAAGAAGCGCCTAGTTATATGGCATGATGTAGTGAACAATTCGCTTTCACGTCATCGAAGCAACAACAATAAGCCTTTAACACCTTCACAGCTTATTGCAGTGCTTGAAAACTATCAGGAGCGCATAGAAGCTATTGTGTATTGCCCCAGAGAGGGAACTCCTGATATTTCTGACCAGCTCAAGTGTAGTACTCTAGTTACCATACACTTAGTGAAAGACATTGTGTCTAGACGTAAACAGAAAGATCTTAGTTTACTCAAAGAGTACAGAGCATTACACCAAAGGCCTGCGCTTGAGCTGAAAACACTGACCATAGTCTTAACTCATAAGAACAACCTCCGGTCCTTGATAACACGGTCTCGACCGAAAAAACTTTCAAAGCGCCGTCGAAAAACGCTCCGCAACCGCCATGCGTACGAGGAGGCGGAACTTACTCAAGCCTTTAATAACCTAAATGTCTCGTAGTCTTGCGTTGTTGCGCGGGTTAGTTTGTGGTTGATTCCTTCCAATAGCGCTTTACTAAACGTTTCGCTCTCCCCATTTTGAGTTATTCACTACCGTCCGTTTTCCGCAGGTTATCTGGTTTCATTTTCCGTTTCCGTCCTCTTTGTTTCCGTGTCTTCTTGTTTCTTCCTATTCCCCGTTTATTTGTTGTATGATGTAGTATGTTGAGTTTTGCTGTAGTAAAATTTCTTTCTGCTAGTATGCCGGTTTGTTGTTTAGTCTCGTTCCTTGCTAGGGTGTGACTTAAGTTCATTCTAGAGTTACGGCTGGTTTGTTTCGTGACTTTCACCACACCTGTTTGCTAGCAATTTGTTGTAGCTTTATTAATTTTTGTAGTATGCACTTTTGTTGTCTGGGTATGGTGGTTTGCTAGGGTGTGACTTAAGTTTGTTCTGGAGTTACGGCTAGTAAATTTCCTGACCCTTTCGACTTTTGGTTATACTACATCGTTGCCGTAAATTGTTTCATGTTTTGATGCCGTTGATAAAACCCCATAATGTTTGTGCTAGTTTACCTGGCAGTAGCTCCTCTCCTTCTTTCTAGGGTGTGACTTAAGTTTATTCTGGAGTTACGGCTAGCTTGTTTGGTTGAGTTTATTGCTGTGGTCTGCTAGCATCGGTCTTCCCGCCTCCTCGCTTGTGCTTTCCGCCCCGCCCGTGTCGTTTTCCCGTTTCGTCGCGCGCCATCCGCCCGACGTTTCCGCCCCTTCCGTGCCGTTTTCCCGTTTCGTCGCGCGCCATCCGCCCGACGTTTCCGCCCCGCCCGTGCCGTTTTCCCGTTTCGTCGCGCGCCATCGGCCCACGTTTCCGCCCCGCCCGTGCCGTTTTCCCGTTTCGTCGCGCGCCATCCGCCCGACGTTTCCGCCCCGCCCGTGCCGTTTTCCCGTTTCGTTGCGCGCCACTCGCCCGACGCTCCCGTTTGTCCGTCGTGCGTTACTCGTTCGGCGTCTCTTCCCCTCCGTCCCGTATCCCGTTCTGCCCCTTTTCGCGCTTCCTGCGCACCGTTCTTTCTTTCTTTCGCCGGGTACTATTGTACTCGACGAACATTTTTGCTCTTTGGCGGTTTGCTAGCCAAACCGTCACACGGGTTCGGTATAACCCATTTGTGTTGTGCTGTTGTGTACTTTAAAATAGTACTGAATTAAACTTGTGGTTCCTGTTTTTCTTAAGATCATGACAACTTTGCAGGACAAATTCAACAAACTTTATAGTGCAAGAGCAAAATTAGAGGCTGAACTTAATAACATCTATGGGGAAATTAACAATGCTGTTGATAAGCAAGACAGGAAAGTTAAGATCGAACGTCTGATTGTGAAGTGCAAAGATGCTTTTACTAGAGTGGTTGATAAGAATGAAGAGCTCTTTGATCTGGCACAGAAGACTGAAGATCCAGACGCTGCCTGTAAGAATCTTGAGAAATGGTTAGAGACTGTAACAAAGAAAACTGACGAGTTCATTGCTGCTGCTCGAGGGTATATCAATTCGGTCCAAGACAAAGAGAAGGCAGAGATGTATACCTCTCACCACTCAAGATCAGGTTCGCATATGACTTCCTCAAACAGATCAAGTCAGCGTCAACGAGAATTAGAATTATCAAGACTAAAAAGGGAGGAACTTGAGAAACAACATGAGGCAAAGCTTCGCATTGCTAGACAACGTCTTGAAATTGAAAAACAAACGAAATTGCGGGAATTAGAAATTGAGCAGCTTGAGGAGGATCATCGCAAGGAAGTAGCTGCTGCAGCCCTTGAGGAAATTGAGTTGATGACAAAATCAGCAACAGACGGGTCTGATACAAGCAAAATGAGTGGGCTCTTTACCGAAAGAAGTTCAGTTAAGAGCAAGAAACTTGTTCAAGATTGGGTTAATTCGTCACCGGCCGGGAACATGGCAGATGTTGCAAACGAACCGAGTTTGCACTTTTCTGGTTCCATCGCCCAATCCAACCAAGCAATTGTCCAACGACCTTCTTCAGCTCAACTTCCAAAGTCACACTCTAATCTCAATACTCATGGTCAAGTTGAGGCTAACATCAACCTCCCTGTCCATGAGCCGCAAGAACCAAGTACTAGAACCAATGTAACCAACGATGCACATGTTGCAAATAACATCATGCAAGAGCAACGACAGCCTCAATATACGCCTCCATCACCACCAATAAACTTTGGTATACCTACTCAACTAAACGCCCCAAACACAGCCCGACAACTGTCTCAAGCAACAATGCACTTCGATGGTTTACAGTTAGATCATCAATTCCCTCGCAGGGCGAGCATGCCGGGACAGTTGAATTTAACCAGCCCTCGGCATTCACCTCCTTTAAATGCACTCGCTAATGCTCCGCTAGCACTTAATCCGCAACAGTCACACATAAATGTACCAGCCCCTCCACCCCCCGTTCCAAACCCCGCACCACCGCATTTTCCGTTAATCCCACCAGCATTCCGATTTCCTCCTTCCCCGCCACAAGCACTCCCACTACAAGCCACTAACCCCGTGGCGAATAATATCAATATGTTACCCCATTCTCCGCCTGCACCATTCATTTCCTCCGCAATTAATTTCGTACCTCAATTAATTCATCCACCACCTCCACAAAAGAGTTTTCAGCCCCAAAATTTTGTACCCATAACCTACGCACCTCCTGCTCCTCCAGATCCAAATGTCTGGCGTTTTCCGGCAGCAGTCCCAGCTAATGAAGTACCACTTGTACGTACATCAGCAAATTCATACACCGTACAACCGGTCCCGTTAATCAACCCTCATATATCTACATCGCACCGCTCCCCTCATGTACAAGCAGCAGCAGGCGCTCAAAATTACGTAACGTCAGACTTCATGCAAGCGAATCCATTTAGTTCTTCCGCAGGTACCGCCCCCACCTTTGTCACTCCGATCATTCCGCCAACGAATGGAGCTACCGTTCCGAACCCGTTGTGTTGGGGTGGCCCGCCGCATCCCACACCTTCGGCTCCTTCTTTGGACTCTGCGGATTTGATAAAGCAATTGGCGGACGCAATTACTTGTAAGAAGAACGATCCACTGCCCGAGTGGAAGTTGTCACAGTACAATGGTGATCCCCTGCAGTGGCACGAATGGTTCGGACAATTTAAAAGCGCCATAGACACACAGTCCTTGACTGATGACGTCAAGTTAACATACTTAAAAACTCTTGTAACTGGAAAAGCTAAAACCGCCATCGCTGAGTTCGCATACTGCGGTGTAATGTATAAGGACGCACTTAAGACACTCGAACGTAAATTTGGCCAACCACAGGCAGTAGTCAGTGCACACTTAGAAAAACTCAGCTCTTTTCCACCACTAAAGATGCACAATAGTGACAACATCATAAACTATTCTGCAACAATTTCCAGTCTTGTTGGGGTCTTTAAATCACTTTCATATGACGCGGACCTAAAGAGCGCCTCACTTCTCAACACGGCTGTGCAAAAATTGCCGCCCAATCTGAAAGAGTCTTGGTCACTCTTCACAGTGAAGAAACATTGGGTTAAGCCAACACTCCTTGACTTCAACGATTGGTTGAAGGAGAAGGCCGAGGCACATGATTTAATGAAACAAACTTCATCGAAGGCAAGAACTGAGGATAACACCAACTCAGTAGTAAAGACCAAAGTAGCCTCAAAAACTTTTGCTGCTAACACACAAACTAAGGGCACTCAGAGACCAGCCTCAACATCGGCAACGCCTGCAACCCCTCGCTGCATTGTTTGTAAAGGTATCCACCGCATCTGGGAGTGTAGGGTATTTAAAGAAAAGTCTCCCACTCAGCGAGCAAAGGTAGTGGCTGAAGCAAAACTGTGTTTCTCATGTTTGAGAGAAAAGCATATGTTCAGGCAATGCCCAAACCCCAGGAAATGTAGAAAGGACGGTTGCAACAGCTCCCATAATACTCTTCTCCATGGAGCTGAGAGGGTTTATCCACCAAAATTACCTCCAAACAACAACAACAGTAATTCTAATGCTGGCACAAATCAAAGTAAACTCCCTAGTGTCCAATCATCGAGCAAGACCACCACTTTGTCATCTGTGAGTAATGTGAAAGGCCTCCTTCAGGTGACTGAATTACAGTTAAAGAGCTCTACCGGTAAAGATACCACGGCTTTAGTTTTGTGCGATACCGCTTGCAGTAACTCTTGGGTGTCCAATGATCTTGCAAATAGACTTGGTTTGCACGGTACAGCATTGAAACTAACAGTCAAGGGTATAAATACCGAAGAGGTCGTAGACACTGAGTTAGTTGAACTAATTGTAACACCACGCGACAACCAAGCATTTGAACCATTTAAAGTCAGCCCTTACATAAAGGAAAATTTGAATGTAGGCGCCGATGTCATTAACATTAAAGCACTTCAGGAAACATACCCGCACCTAGCAGTTCTAGACCCAGTTACATATTGCTATGGAAACATCGAGATGATACTTGGACAGGATGTGTATCATGCCATCCGCCCGTTAGAGTACTTCGCTGCCGACGAGAAGTCCTCGCCCTTCGCTGTTCGCTTGCCCATAGGTTGGGTTCTAAGCGGCCCTCTACCGTCGTCTTCTGGTTTAGTCTCGACTTGTTTCAAAGCTAATTTGGAGCAGGATTTTGAACTCGCTAGTCAGGTAAAATCTTGGTACGACATGGAGTCGTACGGCGCACTTAAGCAAGTAGACCCACGATCCGCATCGGATGCACGTGCGCATGAAATTCTTGAAAACACCACCGTGCATAATGGAAAAAGGTACGATGTCGGAATGCTATGGGCTGAAGATAACATCGAACTGCCCAACAATTATTTCTCAGCACTTGTTCAATTAAAGTCTTTGGAAAAGCGGCTAACGAAAGATCAGACATTAAGGGAAAAATACTCGAATACCATCAAAGAGGACTTAGACAAAGGCTACGTAGTAAGGGTCAAAGATGCTCATAAGGTGGAAAGTCGCTCGGAACGAGAGTGGTACCTACCACACCATCCGGTTGTTAACCCGAACATGCCGGGTAAGGTTCGTAGGGTACTAAACGGAGCAGCAAAATTCCATGGCGCATCTCTTAATAAGTCATTACTTACCGGACCCGACCTACTACAAAACCTAATCTATGTACTCCTACGGTTCAGACAACATCCATTTGCCGTATCCGCCGACATCGAGGGAATGTTCCTCCAAGTTGGAGTGTTGCCATGTGATCAACCATCATTGCGCTTTTTGTGGCGGGAGGACCCCACATCAAATGTTGTGGTACACCAGTATACGCGCCACATCTTTGGGGCAAAAGATTCACCCACCTGCGCCAACTACGCACTACAGCGCACGGCACGCGATAATGCTAAGGAGTACCCAGAAGCTGCGAAAGCCGTCCTTGAGAACTTCTACATGGACGATTACTTGGACTCAGTGGAATCCCCCGAGAGGGCCCTCATTAGGTCGAAGGAATTGGTACATCTTCTCCATCTAGGTGGGTTCAAGCTTACTAAGTTTGTAAGCAATGTACCAGATCTGGCTGACCGAATTGATGGGTCTGCTCAATCCACTGAACCGAAGGTCATCGTTTCATCCAAGGAGGAATCAATGCACGTGCTTGGGCTTAAGTGGGATCACAACAACGATACTCTGGTTGTGAGCAGGGGTACTAACAGCACCATCACGAAAAGTTTAACACAGCGCTTGGTCCTAAGTCTTGTGTCAAAGGTCTACGACCCAATTGGTCTTGTCGCACCGTTCACTGTTGGTGCTCGGTTAATCTTGAAAGACATTTGGCGTGTCAATGGACAAAGTTGGGATGACGAGTTACCTAAAGACACAGTTGACGGATTCCTTGCCTGGTGTGTTGAACTGCCGCGGTTAGCTGAGATCACTATACCGAGAAGTTACTTTTCAGGACCATTCCAACATCTTGAACTCCACATGTTTGGTGATAGCTCGCAAGACGTATTCAGTGCAGTAGGATTTCTTAGGGCTCAAGTAACTTGCACCTCCGGGGAGATTATAACAGAGCTGGCGTTTGCCTTGGGCAAGGCCCGTGTTGCACCTATGAAGGTAATGACAGTTCCTAAGTTGGAATTACAAGCCGCTCTCCTCGCTGCCCGTTTAAAAAGGGAAATCTGTCGAGCATTAACGGTTACTGTGGATAAAGTCTTTATGTGGACAGATAGTACCATCGTCTTGCAGTGGATAAACTCAACAAACAAACACCCCATCTTCATTGCAAATCGTGTTAGTGAAATCCTGGAGAACACCAGCGTTGACCAATGGAACCACGTCGCCACTTGTGATAATCCGGCAGATGCTGGCACGCGTGGCATGTCCGCTGAAGTTTTGCAATCAAGTAGCTGGGTGAGGGGTCCTGACTTCTTGAGAACTAAGAAATTCCCTTTTGTGCCAAATACTGACGTCGTTGATAACATCAAACTCGGCGTTGTAACCAAGGAACAAGATGATGACACCATCTTTAGCCGCATCCGTAACCAAGCCCCCTAAGGAACAAAGTATCAATCTAATCCCGTTTGATAAGTTCAGTTCTTATCAAAAATTACTGCGTGTCACCGCCTATGTGCTCCGTCTTTTACCATCTCATGAAAGTTACCGTACCGTAGACGGCAGCATAGCCGATCCTGTTGAGCTTGACGAAGCCGAGCGTCATCTCCAGTACTTGGTTCAGGAAGAGTCCTTTAGTACTGAAAGAAAGGATCTTCTTGACAACAAATCTGTTAAGAAGAGCAGCCGCATTGCTCAGTTTACTCCGTTTATTGGGCCTCATGGTCTCATCCGTTCTTCTGGTCGACTCCGACGGCTAGTGGAAATTGACTTTGACACTAAGCATCCTATCGTGCTGGATGCACGTCATACTTTTGTTAAACTGTTTCTGCGGCATACTCATTTGAAGAACCATCATCAGGGCATTGATTACTTAAGGTCAAAGGTACAGGAACGTTATGCCATCCTAAAACTACGTTCCACACTGCGTTCCATCAAATCAAACTGCGTGTTGTGTAGAAAGTTCCGTGCAGCAACCATTCAACCTATCATGGCAGACCTCCCAAAGGAGAGACTGGCATACCAGTCTCCTCCCTTTACCAACACCGGGGTTGATTACTTCGGCCCATTCTACGTCACAGTTCGTCGGACTACCGAGAAGAGGTGGGGATTTCTCTTAACTTGTCTCACTACTCGTGCTGTCCATGTTGAAGTTGTCCCGTCCATGGACACTAGTTCTTGTGTAATGGGAGTTGAGCGGTTCGTCTCCCGTCGGGGTACTCCTGCTATGATTTGGTCGGATAATGGTACGAACTTCATTGGAGCGGAGAAAGAGCTCCGTGAATGTGTGGAAAAATGGAATACGCTCAACATTGCTGCCGAACTTGCACATAAGGGCATTAAGTGGAGGTTCAATCCACCCAGTGCGCCACACCAAGGTGGCATCTGGGAGAGGTTAGTTCGTAGTTTTAAAAGAGTACTGTACACTATCCTCGGTACGCGTCGCCTCACAGATGAGGTGTTGAACACTACTTTTTGTCTGGTCGAATACGCACTAAACTCACGTCCCTTAACGCCCGTAAGCGCCGACCCGTCCGACCTAGGCGCTATAACACCTAATCATTTTCTACTCGGTAACCAAGCAACCAGAATTCCGTCTATCGTTGGCGTCGACGAGTTCGATCATCGTAAGCGATACGCCCGTGCACAGTCATACGCCAATGCAATTTGGGCACGTTGGCTCAAGGAGTATGTACCTGCGTTGAACCGTAGATCTAAGTGGCAGACGCCTGCCGAGCAGCACCTCAAGGTCGGTGATTTAGTTTGGATCGTTGAAGAAAGCAACCCTAGGGGTTACTATCCAACCGCTCGGATTGAGGAACTTCGGTACGGCTCCGACAGCGTCGCCCGCTCCGCCGTCTTACGCACGTCATCCGGATCGCTCGTCCGCCCACTCGTTAAACTTGTACCGATCCTCTCAACATTTTCTTCCGGGCCGGAGGATGTTACCGCGTAAATGAACAATGCGCTATTTAAATAAAAGAGCAGCGACGAATTTAAAGCGCTATGTAAACAAAGCGAGAAAGGATTACGTAATTTCTTAACCGTTTAAATGCACACAAAATCTCTTCTAATATACGTAGAAAGGTCGGAAAAAGTTCGTTAAACATAATTTTCGTTGAGCCTACTAATATACTGAATCGATTGCGCTCTTTTTAGGCTTAATATTTTTATGTTTCGAAAACGTATCGGTGACCAATCTGAGTCGAAAATCGACTCAGACAAAATACCTGCTAAAAAAGATCGAGCTAGATTTGCCGGGCCATTGAGAGGGGCCTTTGGCCTTTTGCGTTGATAGAATATAGTTGGATGCGATATAGATTGTACGTTTGAATTTACCTTCGAAAGTCTGATTATTAAATTTATCAGCTTTAACCCGCACCCTAGTCTCATAATAAATCAGAACAGATTCCCGATATTCCAATATTAAGACACTATATCAGTACTGTTTCATAGTATTCTAAGAATTCTTTGTTCTAAGACTTCGCAGAGTAAACTCAAACAATTTTTTTCATGAAATCAGCCTGGACAGTCGGTTTTTCCCGTTTTTTCAGGTTGTTAAGATATAATTCCTCTAGGATATATTTAAGTTATATCCTATAATTCCTCTAGATGTAATTCCTCTAAGTACTAAACTGGTGCTAGGAAAAGTGGCCGACAGGGCGTTTAGCCGACTAGGAAAAAATGAGAAATTTAGCCGACAGTTTTATCATAATTGGTAATGAAAGTCCATAATTGGTCCAGAAATCAGCAGTTCGGTTGTGATAGATTCATATCAAGTCCCACGGGCTACTGAGGCATGGCAATGGCCCGCGAGGCATAGCCAGATGCGGTAAAATACGGTCCGACCACGGATAGACCTTCGTTACAGTAGTTGATGAAAAAACTGCGGTATATTTGTCCGCTTACGAAATAGCGTTTTAAATTGACCAATCACAGCTGTAGAATAAGTTTTATTGCTCATTTTACTTAAATTGTCGGTTACTTTTCTCATTTTTTGCTTGTCGGCTAAACGCCCTGTCGGCCAATACGGCGGCCACCTACTACATTTTTGTAAAAAAAAACAGATATTTGTCACATTTTTGTAAAAAAAGGCTACATTTTTGTAAAAAAAAAAACAGATATTTGTCAAGTCATGATACAGACGATCAAGATTTAAAAGTAGAGGCAATTTTTCACATTCAAAAAGTGACATTTTACAGAAACTAAAAGAGATCCAACTTTCAATTGGTAGTAAAATTTTGATATCAATTTCACATTCACATTATTCGCTTTTGACCTCTTCATTCTTCGGCTAATTCAATTGGGCTGATCATGGCAAAAAATTTTTTCAGTTTAACTACTGCTTCTCCGATTTCCCTTTCCGAAACGATCAGCCCGACTACCCCAGCCATACTGTTCTGTCCCAGTACATTAAAGACTACACTACACACTTCGATCTACTTGACCTGATCTACTTCAGTCATAGGGTCAAAATGGTGACAGACCTCGGAGGAAACAATTGGAAACTGGAGGTCGAAGTTGGCTCTAATCGAGGTTAGTGGTATACTGCTAGTCCGTACATTAGATACTTAAACGACGGGGTTAATCGCGGGACCACATGCATAACTTGAGAGTTCAACCCCTAGTTATACTCTTGGTATATGGTTAAGTATTAAAGAAAGTTAAATGCAAATATGAATTAATGAGTTATGTTAAACAGCATCAAATATGAACCGAGCATTAAGGGATAGAGTAGTTAAAGTTGTTAAGATAGATATAGCACTAGTTAGCACAGATTGAAATATTCTAAGTTAACTTGTAACTTAGATAGAATTTAAGAGATGTTAATTGATAACTTAGAGAAGTTAAGCTGAACTTACCTGATTTACAAAATCGTGCTAAGTTAATATTTTCTGACTTAGAAAGTTCTTAGTTAAGATTTTGTCACAAAATATTCTAAGTTAAAATCTATCTCGAGTAAGCTGAGAGTTAAGCAAGGGAGCAATACGGGAGTATTATTTAAATCAGAAGTTATCAGGGACCAATTTGTGCTGATGTGAAAAGTGCGTCGTGGTTGAGCGTGCAAGCTCCTTTTATACTTATGAACACGTGGTTGTCTAGTATCCTATTGGATAGAGATAACAGTGTCGACAGAGTTACCAAGGTTAAGTTGGTGTTCTCTATGTGGCGTGGCAATATCACGTCATGGTATTCTCAGTTTAAGTTAGTGATCTTAAAATAGTAGTTTATTTAAAACTAATTGGTAATTTTTTCACATATTAAAATGGACTTTGTCCAATTCCAGTTTGTGCTTCACGCACTATAACGTTAATTCTTAAAATAGCACTAATTTTATCAAATAGTGTTACTGAGTGTAGCACACTTCAGTACACCCCATCCCGGTCCATAGGTATTAAGTCAAAACATCAAATTTTATATAAATGAATAATTTATTTAGCTTAACTTTATAAAAATTAAGCATTAAATGTTTGTGAGGTTGATTACTTGGTTAGAGTTCTAAAGTTCATCGTAGCTTCTTGTTTTCTGAGTTACTCTCTTGAAGAAGGGTTGACGATGTCCTGAGGTAGAAAGCTGTACAAAAAAATATGTCCAAGTTTTTTTGGGTGGCCGTTATAGTAGACCGTTTGTTGTTTTTCTATAGAAGTTATACTGTTAATACATCTGAAGCTGGGTAATAAGATAATATAAGTTGAAGAATATACTGGTTAAGTTCATGGTCTGTAATGACAAGAAAGGTATATGAATAAGGAGATTAAAATGAATGCGCACAGCACCATAAGGGCGAGTGTTGCTGAAATAACTCCCCAAATAAAGAATTCAGTCTCGTAATTCATCTTTAATTGAGTTTTGTTGAATAATAAATTAATCGAAGTAAGCTTTAAAGTTAAAATTTAAAGAATTAATGGTTAGACTTGGTTGGTCATTTTGAATTATCTTCATGAAGTAATTAATTTTGCTTTTTGTCATTAATTCAAAATAAATAACAATATCCTTTTGTTCTAAGTTTTCAAGAAATAGAATACCTTGGGCTTGAAATTCGGAATAATACATGTCAGAGATTTTGTAAAATTTATCGTTAAAAATAATTTGTTTAGAGAAGTTTATCCAAGCAGATTCATCATGTTCAGAAAATTGACAATAATCTCTAAACCATTCGATATCAACGCCTCCTTCAAAATATGTGTTCATTTTGAATGTTGTATTAATTCAACTTTTGTGTCAATGGTGAGAATGAAGACAATTTAATCCTGGGAGGGAATTGACTGGAAGGTTCAAATAGTACCTAAACTTATAAATGGCGGATGGCGATCAAGAAAATCTGTTAACGAAAAGTTGTAACAACGTATGTAAGGTGTTCTAGATTCGTGATCTACGAAATATTGAAGACTAACGTATTAATTGAAATAAGTGAGCGGTCGAAAGTTTAGATTATTGATGTTAAGAATTTCTTCTGTTTGAACAAGCTTTAGAATTTCAAAAAAAATTGTACTCTGGAATTTTATGAAAATAAACTACAATTTTATTGGAATTGTTATCTTACAAGAATAAGATAATCTCTTGTAACTCAAATGTCCAATGAACTGATAATGGGGTATAGAATTTATTTCCAACTAAGAACGTTTTTGAAATTTTAAAAATTTGCGATTGAATAAATTCAGCGAGATCACAATATGTTTTGAAGTACTTAACGTCTACTGAAAGATTGTTAGACATTTAATAAATTATGGAGTTCGTCGGAACAATTGAATGATGATAATAAACTTTTCTGTTAACTAAATTATAAGCACGGTAAACGTTGTACTTTTATCGGTAAAGATAAAAGACTAGATTTTATTAGAGAAGCGAGAACAAATCAAATCCGCAATCTAAAGATAAGAACGGACTCCTTGTTCACCATAAATTGCGAGTAAGAGCTTGATCGAAGAATTGTTGGAATTGACTCTATAATTATAAGTGAAAACGAATGTTTTAACGAATAATTTTTCTCACCGCCTGAGAAAGAAGAAGAAGTATTGAAGGAAGTACTGAATATCAACAACCACAATTTTATCTATACCATTCCGTGAGTGCTCAACTTGATGAGCGGAGTATGTGGAGTTTATGCTTGAGATTTGTGATCTCCCGTTGGAGCTCAGTAATCCGTTCTTCAAGCTGCTGAGAGCGTTGTCTTTCTCTCAGAAAGTTTTGCTGTACCTGATAAGTGAAGTTATCAAGCTGAGGTTTGCTGTAATATTATCAAGCGGGACTTGTATTGTTTGTCCTTGTAGGTTGTGATTAGTTAGTAGATAAAAATTTTTTTGTGACAAATAACGAATGAGATTGAATCTATTGATGTTGGGTTGCAATTGGTAGATTAAATTCGTATCGTAGTTCGGGTGTCCAATAAAACCGGGGGTTTTAGCTTGTAATTCAGCTTCATGTTGGTTTTGTTGGCGGTCTTGCAGGGTGTAGTTGTGTAATGATGAAGATTAAGAAAGTTTGGTCGTGATGATTGAGTAGTTGTGGTGTTTGCCAAGACGTTGGGTACCGTACTGTTTGTCTTGGGTATATTTACTTCTAGCGGTGTCGCTGGGCTGAATGTCTCTCTAATGAATTGTTTACGTGGTTGTTTCTTTGCAATTGTATTTGCGGTTTTAGTTCTCCTTTTGGATGATGTAACCGTCGTTGATGAATTTGCACTAGTTGCTTGAGTTTGTACTGCTGAAATTTTGATAGCTGAGAGAAAAGTTGTAGATGGGGTAACGTGAGTTGTGGGTTGTACTAGTCGGTCCAGTTGTTTAACTCCAAATTGGGGTTTAGAAGTTGATTGTGTTTTGTATTCGAGCAAACCACTCGAAGGTTCCTTTTGAAAGGCTGGTATCAATTCGTTAGGGATTGAAAAAAGTTCCTGAAATATCAAGTATTCTCTACTCTTATTTTATTCTAAGAGTCTATTTTTTGAAGTTATTTTGCAAGTATTCTCTTTTCTTATTTTTTTGTATTCTCTTTTAAAGTAAATCAGTAGTAAATATGAAGTCAGTCTGTATTGTATGATCATCATATAGTTTGATGATATTAGAGTGATAAAGGAATTAATCCTATACTGGAGACGTAGGAACGTTGTGATCGTTCCTGTTTTCGTCTCTGTTATTCTCATCATTTAGGTTTGGATAAACAATTTTATTCTCAAATTTTATAGCTTGTAAGCCTGTATTCTCTGTATAAGGTGGAATTTGAATAACTCGTTTTCTAGCAATAGCATTATCAGATTTTGGAACTTGCATTGTTCGTTTTTTATTTTCATCAGTGTTATCATTCTCTTATTTAGTTGCTTGATAGATAGAAGTCAGAATTGGAACTGACATTAGATATAATGTAGCGGCAAAAAGTGCTTTACCAAAATGAACAGATGCATCTGTAATTTTGTGAATTTGCATTGCTCGAATTAAGCATAAGACTATGTCGATGAGTAGCTTATTGAGTAAGAAAGCGACAAAGAATATTCCGCACCGCTCAATTATATATTGTACTTAACCACAAGTTTCAACAAATTGATTATTAAAAAAGTCCGGTGAAATGAATGAATCTAGATAAATAGTTCTAGAGTTATAATAATTTGTGCCTGAAATATTTGAAAATGATTCTCTGCTATCTAAAAATGACTTAGTAAAGTGTTTGAGAACTCCTTACATATTGGAGCTGAAAGTTATTGAATTCCAGAATGCCATCATTTCTTTGTATGTGTAAATAGAAGCCTGAATGCTTGCAGTAATTATATTTGCAATTTGCTGAATGACTATGGGTGGTTTAAAGAGTGCAGGTCCTCTTACTTTTGTTATTTGTGGGGTTAGTTCAACCCATGAATTGTCATCATCAACATCTAGTTGAAATAAGTTTGAATGTTTATCAGAGCACAATTGTTCTTCGGCTTCAGTGAAAGTTTGTCTAGAAATCGGATCAACGAAATGTATTTCATCTTCAGAGAGAATTCGTATTCGGTTATAGCACTTACTAAGAATTTGTAAGGGTGAATGAAATTCAGGACAATTATATAGCCAGGCAACATTGCCGTTTGTTTTGATAAACATAGATCTGTTTCTTGTTAAGGTATATCCAGCTAAACACGGATTTTCATGAGAAATCATTAAAGTGTTGAGAATAGTTGAGCGTTCTAATTCACAATCATTTCCTAAAAGCTCTAGAGTAGAAGTTTGAAGCTGCCGAAGATTATTAAAGTGCAAATAGTCAATTTTTGTTCCAAGATGGGCTTCAAAATCAATATTTTCATAAATTTGAAAATGCTTTGTATCAACTGTTTTGTTGTCACTGGAATAATATTTATTTTTAAGCGTGATAGCACCGGTATCAGAGTTATATTTGTGAATGGGTTCTCCAGTGTTCATATCGAAACCGTCACGAAGACTACTATATAGAAAATCATATGGCGTAGGATATACTATTTGTGGATGAATACATAAAGACTGTGGTTTATTATAAACTTGGAACATAAAGCTTTGTAAGTCGAAATCTGACTGCGCTGAAGTAAGTTTAGGATCCTTTACTATATAGTATTTGTCATTAACTTTAATCATTTGAGCATCAAAAGTGCTGATCATAGTGGAAAGAAAATTATTGGGTTCATCCCAAGTGTAAGCAAATGGATCAGTAGAGGTAGAATCGCAGCCTCCGGCTGATAAATGACAAGGCAGAGGTATATTTTGCCAGTTATTAACTAAGCCATCTCCAAGGTTTACATTTAGGCTAACATTTTGCATATATGTTTCATAAGTGTAATGTGTAACCCAACCTCGGGAGTCACATTGATTGTTTCCAGTTCCAACATCGCCTGAGTTAAAGTTTGAGAACAAAGATTTGTCAAAGTCGAATTCTACTGAACTAGAAGAAGTGGAAAGCTTTATCTTTTTTCTTTCCTTTGCAAGTTTGCATTTCTGAGCATCAAGCTTAACTGAAGTAGTAATAGTATTATGTCTGGTATCTATGCCACTAGAGTCAAAAGAATCGCAAAACCAACGTAATTGCTGTTGGGTTGCTTTACACATAATTGCTTCTAGCTTAACTTTATAATTTCTTTGGTAGAGAGTGACTCGTGCTTGATTAGTGCTAATTTTATCAGGGCGAATTTCGCAGAGTGCTACTTTGTTGAGAGAATACATCTGGTTTGAGATCATTTTTGAGCAGTCAAAGTGGTTAACATGAAGGTTAGGAGCTGTGTTTTCATAGATACTCATCTTTTCAATTGGTCTGGCGTCAGTGAAAGACGTTAAGAGTAATAATGCAAGAAATATAACACAGATCAAATATTTTGCATAGCAAGCAGTTATATCACAGAGAAGGGCAAGAGGTATTATAGCAATAAGTTTAAGAAACTGAACAGAACGAATTTGGTTTCCTATGTAGGTTATAAAATTTTCTACTTTTGAAAGAAGCGCTTTCTTATCAGTAAGTTTTTCTTTAAAGAACTGGTCTCTATTCAGTGATAGTGGCAAATGGACGCCGTTGCGTTTTGACCAAATTTCTGAAATTGATAGCTTTTCAGGAGGCTCTAGTAATATAAGGTACGGAATTTCTTCAGGTAGACAATTATTTCTATTTACGACACATTTTATGAAGTGTGGGTGAGAATCGTTATATTCAAAGAGTATTTCTAAATTTGCAATAAATTGAACAATTTCAGGCTCAATTTCCGTTGCTACAGGTAGGAGCAGAGTTAAGCAAAGTAATATGAAAAGTAACATTTTGTAACTTACGTTTATTACTTCGTCTATTGCTGGTGACTTTTTGATTTCTCCGTCTTCCATTTAATAAACAAAGACAGTATAAGGTGCGTCTAACAAATTCAAGTTAATTTTATCCGTGAAAATAATCTGATATTTTAGCTCGTGAACGTGAGCGAGATTATATGGTACCCAAAATATAACAAATTTTGCGTTATTTTCTGATGTTACAAAGAATGCAACTATTCTCTGTGGATTAGAAACAAAACACTTATCAAGTGTTACAGTTTTATTTCCGAATTTCATTATTTTCTGTAGGAGGAATATTTTAATATACGATAGCGGGTCGAATGCAAGGGTAGTAAGAACTTGTGTTTCATGGGAAAGTGGTAACATAGATTAAGGGTCTACAGTAAAGGGAGCTTCGATGATAACAAGGTCTATTTCGTCTCTGTTGTTTAATTGGAAATGAAAGCGTTCAATATGTTCTGATGTGTTAGGAGTCCAACAAACAATTATTTCTAAGTTTACAAATTGGTCTTTAATAAAGAAAATAACAATGTTTTCTTTATATGAAATATACGATCGATCAATTGTGGCTGACTTATTGTTATATTTTAAGATTTTATGCGGGATGTTATAAGGACTGTAAGAAGTTGAGAAGGTTTTTCTTGAAGCTATAATCCAATAATCGTTTAGCAGAATATTCATTGATCGGTTGGTGGTTCTAAAACTAAACAAGGGACATCTAAAATGTCTAAGTCAACTAAACTTGAAGAATTAATTTGAATTAATAAACTGTTAAGTTGTTGAGGGTTATAGTTTCCCCAGAAGACAGCAATAGGGTCTTCGTTAGAATTAGTAGCAAAGAACTTTTCAGTTCTTACTTCGTTAGAAATTTGACAACTAGTTGAGGTGTTAAGTTCACTTTTGAATTTCAATTTTTGATTTGTCTTAGTAGAAACTTTCACAAGTGTATCAGGGTTAATAGAAAGAGAAATAGGAAAACCGTTTTGATCGAATGAGACTTTGGTCATAAATTAGGATTGATTAGCTTTAAGGGGGTTAACTGGTGATGAAGGTGTTCAATCTGAGTTGTGTTTGTTAGAAACTTTCTGAATTGTCAGTCTTGTACTATGTTCAATCCGAAGGGTTATGAACTCCTTCTTTAGTTACTGACTGATAATTGAGTTGATAATTAATATTGAACTGAGATAGATGTTATATGTGTGGTGGAGATGTGTTGTGACAAGTATTTGCTGGTCACAAATTGAAATGCTTGAAAACTTTGTTAAGTTTTCTAAGTTTATTAGTTGGAAGGGGCAAAATGTGAAAGATAGAGAGAGAGAGAGAGAGAGAGCGAGAGAGAGAGAGAGAGAGCGATGGTTAAGTTAGAGCTGAGTTCGACAGCAAAAGAAGTAATTGATTTCAGAATGTAACTGAGAAAAGTGATTTTGAATTTTGGTAGGGCTCTTAAATAGTGGTTGTCAGGGTTAAGTTACCAAAATATGTGTGCTCATTTCTGATTGGTTGATCGCTAGCCTTGACTAGTGCCATGTAGCATAGTGTTAAACTGGTCATATGACAAGAATATTATGACAGAGTTTCAAAGTCCAACATTCAGAATTTAGTGGTTCATATAAATTCTCCATGATCAAAGTTTTTGTCTAAAAATATGTACTTGTGCAGTGAATCTGAGAAATCGTTTAAGATGGGTTGAAGTACTAGTGCTTATGGTTAGATTAATATATTATTCAAGAATTTGGTATGTGGATGTTTCGCTGCGACTTTGGAAACTCTAGCAGCTAAAATTGCAATTTTTCATATTTTTCGTGCAATTAAGTTGCAATTTCTCAACTTTGGTGGTGAAACTGAATTTTCTATTCCTAACGTTTTATTTATGAAGTAATGGTTCGGTTTTTTGAGGAAGTCTTAGTTTGCTGGAAGAAGTGGTTGATTAGGGGGGCGGGTTTTAAGTTAAAATTTTTTAGACTATGAATTTTCTAATTTTTGCGCTTTTCTAACTGATTCTTCTTGAGTTGTGTAATGAAAATGAAAATTCTACTCCTAACGTTTTGTTGGCCTATATTTTTTGTAGTGTCTGACAGAGTTTGGTTTTTCTGTGACAATTCTTTATTATGGGGGGCGTTTTTAAACATTGGTACATAGATTTAGTATTTTAACGACATTTTTCGTCATAAATCCGTTTATATCTTTGTTAAGGGAACGAAATTTGAAAATTTCTCGAAGTACAGCTCTTGCAAATAGATTTTAAATTGCAAATATGAAAATTAGGGCGAAATTGGTTTTGCAGATAAAAAGCCTGAACGCAAACAAATCAAAAATTTTGAAGTTTCTGCAATTTCTCTGCCATATCTTTAATTTATGTGTTGTAGAATTTTGTGAACTATTAGAGCAAGCATGTGTTTGTGCAAATATGTGGTCTGAGTTGTTGAGCGATTAAATTCATCGAGTTAGTTTTCTTTCTGGTAGTTGTGTAAGGTGTGCACTTAGAAGACATAATTCTTACGTAGAGAATTTAAAATTGCGGTTAGCTGTTTGTTCGTAAGTGCTCTAATGTTTATTTTAAACATTCCTTGGTTCCTTATGCTAGTGAGGTTAGCTCTATTTGCTGACAATGTAGGTTGCTTTTATTGTGCGTTTCCTGACTAAAATGCTTTAATTAGCGTAGTTAATTAGTTTGCAATGGACGAGTTTCTGTACTTAAGGTATATAACCTTATATAAGGTATTAGCTCATGGAGGACTTGTTTCTACTTAGCTTAGCTTTGGGTAACATGTGATATCAGCTTTAGTTTGTAATAAAAGATATGCGAAAATATTGAATTTGCTTGAGCTTCGAACATGTAGAGAAGTTATGTGTGTGTAACAGCTTGCAATGGTGATTAATCGCGTACATTGTGTAAGATTTGTGTTGAGTGGGCTATTTGCTTTTTGTCTTTAACTCTTGTTGACTATAGTTGATCTCTCTTACATATTTAATTCTAAGCTTTATTTTGTTCTTGACCATTAATTCCATTTTCAATCTTTAATTTATTTTAAACTTTGCATTTTTTTTTCAATTTCCGTTTATATATTCTTTTTGTACTCCTTCGTTCTCAAGAATTATGAATTGGGATACTAAGAATTATCTTAGAGTTAATGCTGAAAAGAGCGAGGATCTGGATAATGCCAGATGGAAATGTAGTTCGAGTAGAGTGGTGTCGGAACCTGTTTCGTGAGCTCTAGAGCGAATTCGACGCTCTCAGTATTTTATATTATTTATGAAGATACTTCTGTTTAAGGGCCAGTGGAATTTATTTTTTTGCTTTCTCAAAGTTATAAATATATGTTTCTCGTGTTATCTGACGACGAGGTGTGGGGAATACTGAGGGCACGTGGGAGCTTCGGTCCATGGGAAATGAGGTGTACTCAGTGTGTTTCTAAGCACACTATAGAAGTCATCGAGTTCTTCTTCGGAAAAAAAGTGAGTGCTAATTTTACTCAAATTAACTAGCAGTTTTTTTAGGTTTTTATCGGGGTTGCAAGATTTTAACGGTAAAAGTAGGGTCCGGAGATTATGACTGAGTAGTTTCGTTTTAGGAAATAAAATGTTATTTTAACTTTGTGAAAAACTCTATGCTAAGAGGGGGGAAGAAGACATGACAAAGTGGTGCGACAAGCACGAGAAATGGGAGAATCAAATATGGACCTTGAGGGATGCGTGGTGGGATCCGAAGACAGGGCCCACTCTACAGGAGCTGTATTTGAAAATGATACAGCTCAATTACAAGGAGTGTCTGGTCTATGAGACGGAGAGCTTAGTTGCCAGAACCGTGAGAGGTGTAATCATGCAGCATCTAAGCAATTGAAAACGGGAGAGAAACAAAAATTCTTAAATATCGCTCAATAATGTTCTTTGTTATCTTCTGCGCATGTACTATTGGTTTGCGCCTTTACTATTTTTGTATATCTTAACTTTATTATTTTTATTGTTTTTTTGTGCGCGGTTGCGCTTTTTAATATAAAAGGTATTATTTAAAATAGATTTTTTGTCTCTATTTCTTTTTGAGTTTGTGTGGCAAGTCAGAAGGAATAGGTTCACCAAAGAATTTAGGTGCTTTTCTATTACGCTGAGGTCTACTCAATACTTCATTTGCTTCAGGTAAATTGGATATATTAGTTGATGCTGTAGGTGTAGAATTATGAGGTGATGATGTGGGGCTATTATGCGAGGCTTGGGGGAATAATTTGCGTGTAGCTTTAAATTTGTTAGTATTTTCAGGGGGGGTAGAAAAATTTTCTTGCTGTGGGCTATTAGGTGAATACATATTTTGTATAGGGTAGGGGGTTGAAATGCGTGGGTGTAGAAAATAAGAAGAGCTAGTGCCTTGAATGTGTGTAGTGTTATCTACTCGTGTTTGTAGCGATTCTAATCCTGAATCTTTTGTTGGGGTAGCCTCAACGTTTAATGTTGGCTCTAGTGTAGTAATAGGATTAACAGTATATTGTGTTCCTACTAAGGGCCACTGCGAAAGAGCAATATTATGTGCGCCTCTATGAGCATTAGATCTGGCTATATTATGCTTATTATATTGAGTATAATAATCATCAGTGTCGTCTGGGACTACATAGTTCTCAACTAACTTTTGCATTTTCTCTTCTTTCGGGTAATAAGGTACTATACGATTTCTATGCACGGTTTTCTTTTCATTTGTTTTATCATGCTGTATTTCATATGTAGTATTAGTTGCACTGTGTGAAATCCTGAGCGTAGCTCTTGTAACTTCTTAGACTTTAGTAGTCCTTTAGAAAGATTTTCTAATAGTACTTTTCTACCTTCCGGTATAGGCTTTCCGAGTTTAAATCTGTTTCTATACTTGTGTGCTTTATTCGTAGTTCGTCTACATTTAGTGTAGGTATTGGAGTATATAGTTTTAAATGTATTCTCTCGCTTTAGCATTTTGTTAGATAATCTGTTTTGTAACAATTTCTCTATCTTTTTGTTGTTGCAAGTTTCTTCACTATGCGAGTGTGGTGGTAGATTACTACAATACTCTGATGTGCACTTCTTTTGATTATTGCGTAGTAGTCCTAGCTTTAGTGATAAGGGTATTTGCGGTTTTGTTATACTCGCAAATTTACTAGTATACTCGGACCAGTTAGATCTCGTATACTCGGACCAGTTAGATCCACTTTTACTATTAAAATGTCTTAGGTAATTACTTAAATGTTTATTTTGTACTCCTACTTTGCCGTTAGTCCACGGTGAATATGCAGTTCGGGGGCATAGTGTAATTCTCATTTCGTTTGTATAGTGAACGGAATCATTACTAATAAAGGCTTTGCCTTTATCATGTACTATTTGTTGCGGTATACCAAATGTAGTTGTAAATTTTGCTGGTTGATTTACTGTCTCGAGAGCTTCGGCATTCTTGCTACGATATACTTGTATAAATCTAGAGAAAGCGTCTACTATTACAAGACAAAAACTATTTCATTTAAAAGTGCTCGTAGTGGACCTTTATGATCAATGTGAAGTGTATGTAGGGGTATAGCTTCTAATTGTCCCCATGGTTCTAAGGGTGCTCCCCATGGTTCTAACATTAACATTTCAATCCATTTAAACAAACCAGGCCAATAGAAATATCGCTTAACTCTATTGTATGTTGTGCTTTCTGCTCTGTGACCAATAATTTCATGCGTATATGCGACTTCGAATATCTTTATAAAAAGTGAATGTGGTGCACATATCCTAACGTCAAAAGAGCCGTCTTCACAAGGTTCAGAATAACAGAGTAAATCATATTGACTCTCTAGAAACAACAAGTTGAAATTGTTTCTATAAGTTTGTAATGCTTTAGATTGTTTAATAATGTAGTCCTTTGCTGGAGCTTTGTCTACTTTTAACCAATCTCTAACTTTACCTCTCACGGAGTGGTTTACTTGTTTTTCGAGAATATTTTCAAAGTCAAGAATAGCGTTTTTTGCAAAATCTGTAGATTTAGCTATTAAATCTAATGTATCTGTGCGGACATCCTTTTCTGAGATGTTTTGAAAAGCTTCTGGTTCAATAAGTTTCTTAAGTTTTGTATGTCGAATATGGTCGGCTTTAGCAGATTCTAATTGTTCTATAAGTGAGTTTTCAATTTTCTAACCAACCTTGATCATTGTAACCTTCTCGATCATCACTTATTTCAGCTATATCTTCTATCTCAGAATAGTAGTGATTGTCATACTCACTAGTTAGTTCTGAAGATAGATTCTTTATTTGATTTATTTGTGTGCCGTAGCAAAAAGAATCAGAAAAACTGTGTATAGCATTACAATGCTCATCTATGTAGTCTGGTGCATCATCTACACTAAAGTCACCTTCATCGTTTATATTGATTAGTTTCTTTCTTTCGCCCTTGACTTGAGCAATAATTGGATAACAGTCGTTAGCTGTTGCGTCCTTATCGTCTTGATGCAATACAGAATAGTTAACTTCGTTTCCGTTAATATAAAACTTTATATCTTCAGGTATTACTTTGTGCTCTAGCTGATAAAGTTTAGCATCAGCTAAAGAAACGTTTCGGCTAAGAATGTCAGGGAACGCTAAATTTTTGCCTTCACTGTATATAATTTGCAAGTTTTGGAACTTAGTTATTGCAACTTGATACTTAAAGAAACGATGTGACATTTGTCCTCGTCGTGACCAAAGAAATAGAATTGGTCTGTGGTCACAATAGAGATAGATTGGAAATGGAGATCCAATAACGTAAAATTCATATGTTTGTAATGCAGATATTATTCCGAATAGTTCTCTATGTTGAGGGGACATTTTCTGTTCAGCCTATCAAATACTCTCGAGTTTGCTGAAATCATACGTTTTCTATCAGGAAAATCTTGTATAAGAACACAACCTGTTCCTAAGTTAGATGAATCAGCATGTATATGAAAGGGATAGTCATTAGAGGGAAATGCCTTAGAAATGTCGTGACAGAATCTTTGTTTAAGTTCTGTGAATAACTTTTCGTGTTCTGGTAACCACTTGAATAATGTTGTATCTTTAGTTAAAACATATAGAGATTTTGCATCTATGTGAAGGTTTAAAATATAGGTGTGATAGAAACCCATCATTCCTAAAACTCACAAAACTTCTGTTTTTGTTTCTGGCTTTTCAAGGTTTCTAATATCATCTATGCGCGAAGCAATAGGCGATAGTCCGTCTTTAGATATAACATGTCCTAGAAATCTGACTTTTCATAAGAAGAACATTGTTTTATCTATGGCTGCTTTAAGGTTTGCCTTTCGAAGCAAAGAGTGATACTCTTTTACTATTGTGAACATTTCTTGTTTATCTTTAGCTTGTAATAAAGTATCGTCTATGTATGTTATGGCTTGTTTACTTTTTATAAGAGGTCCAAATGCACAACGCATTAGTTTGCTAAAGAAACTGGGTTATGGTTTAAGACCATAAAATCCTACTTGATAGGTGTACTGTCTGCCTCCTACAATAAAACTTGTAACCTTCTGTGTATCTTCAGTTAGTGGTAGTTGATTATAAGCTGATGATAAATCACTACTTGTAAAAATGGTTCCTGTTTTTCTTGTCATTAGAACGTTTAGTGGTTCGAGTGGTCAACTAGAATTACTTGTATCAGTTATAGAGTTTAGGTATCTAGCATCAATGACTAGTTTTACATAATCCTTCTCAGGTAATATGATAACGGGATTGACAAACCAACTATTCATATCATTGTTCTCATTGAGCTCTCTCATTATTCCTGCTTGAATTAATTCATCCATTAGTTTTTCTAATTTATCTCTGAGATGAATGGGTACTTTGCTAGGTCGTTGCTTTTTAAACGTAGCGTCTTTCTTTAGGGGTAAATGAAATTTATGTTTAGTACTACCAATGTCATACTTATGATGTGGATAGACATCGTTATCCTGAAGTATTATTTCTATCAATTCAAACCATTCATCATCAGTCAAATCACTTTGTGTGAAAACAAAATTATCTAAGAACTATTCTAGATATTCTATGTCTTGGACTGTATGTCTATTTTGTTGAATTACAAAATCACTAACCGCTTTTTTTATGATTCGGCTGCTTTGTAGTTTATCTATAAACTTAGGAAACTGGTCATTGACTTTAGGTCTACATAATTCTTTGACTTCGGTAGAGAAGTCTGTTGCTAATTCTCTTTCATCTTCTTTGCAATTTTCTATTGAATCACTTTCAAAAATCTCGAGCACCTCTTCTTGTTCTAGTGTATTGGTTTCTACTTTTTGCAGTTCATCAATATCGTCGTCGCTTGTATACACATAGATAGTTATTCCTGAATTCTTAAAAGTTTGTTCAATTAGAGAAGATATATCTCTCCAATCCATTCCGTCTAAACCACAAGCTATTTTTGGCATCGCTATACAGCGTAAATTTAGTCCTAGTGCGTGATCTCTCATAGCAAGTAGCGTTGTATCAGTTGTTGGCTTCTCATAATGATTAGCCTTAGTGATGAGATTATATACTTAGTTTTTATCTGCTCTGAAAGTTATTATTTCACCTATATCAGCGTTTCTACTTTTACAGTAGTCCTTTAATAAGGGTATTCTTTTGGAGATTGTGTTAGCGAAACCTTTTCTCTTTTCTGCATCTGAGGATATTGTATGCGCTATAGGCATGTTAGAGTCAAATATAGATTGGGTACGAAAATCTACATATCTAATGCAAGAATTAGTTTGAATTGGCTGTCATTCTTTTAAATTGTTTACTACTGTGTTCAGTATGAAGCAAACCTTCTGTGTATCTTCAGTTAGTGGTAGTTGATTATAAGCTGTTGATAAATCACTACTTGTAAAAACGGTTCCTGTTTTTCTTGTCATTAGAACGTTTAGTGGTTCGAGTGGTCAACTAGAATTACTTGTATCAGTTATAGAGTTTAGGTATCTAGCATCAATGACTAGTTTCACATAATCCTTCTTAGGTAATATGATAACGGGATTGACAAACCAACTATTCATATCATCGTTCTCATTGAGCTCTCTCATTATTCCTGCTTGAATTAATTCATCCATTAGTTTTTCTAATTTATCTCTGAGATGAATGGATACTTTGCTAGGTCGTTGCTTTTTAAAGGTAGCGTCTTTCTTTAGGGGTAAATGAAATTTATGTTTAGTACTACCAATGTCATACTTATGATGTGAATAGACATCGTTATCCTGAAGTATTATTTCAATCAATTCAAACCATTCATCATCAGTCAAATCACTTTGTGTGAAAACAAAATTATCTAAGAACTATTCTAGATATTCTATGTCTTGGACTGTATGTCTATTTTGTTGAATTACAAAATCACTAACCGCTTTATTTATGATTCGGCTGCTTTGTAGTTTATCTATAAACTTAGGAAACTGGTCATTGACTTTAGGTCTACATAATTCTTTGGCTTCGGTGGAGAAGTCTGTTGCTAATTCTCTTTCATCTTCTTTGCAATTTTCTATTAAATCACTTTCAAAAATCTCGAGCACCTCTTCTTGTTCTAGTGTATTGGTTTCTACTTTTTGTAGTTCATCAATATTGTCTTTGCTTGTATACACATAGATAGTTCTTCCTGAATTCTTAAATGTTTGTTCAATTAGAGAAGATATATCTCTCCAATCCATTCCGTCTAAACCACAAGCTATTTTTGGCATCGCTATACAGCGTAAATTTAGTCCTAGTGCGTGATTTCTCATAGCAAGTAGCGTTGTTTTGATTGTATCAGTTGTTGGCTTCTCATAATGATTAGCCTTAGTGATGAGATTATATACTTAGTTTTTATCTGCTCTGAAAGTTATTATTTCACCTATATCAGCGTTTCTACTTTTACAGTAGTCCTTTAATAAGGGTATTCTTTTGGAGATTGTGTTAGCGAAACCTTTTCTCATTTCTGCATCTGAGGATATTGTATGCGCTATAGGCATATTAGAGTCAAATATAGATTGGGTACGAAAATCTACATATCTAATGCAAGAATTAGTTTGAATTGGCTGTCATTCTTGTAAATTGTTCACTACTGTGTTCAGTATGAAGCAACTGTTATAGTCCTCATTTTCGTTTAGTATTGTACTTGTAAATTCGGCACAGTTTTTCATATTGTACATTTGTATAGGTTTGTCGGTTATATCACACATAGCATAACCTATTATTCCTCTATTTATCTGTATTGGGTGATTCCTTTCATTCTCCATGAATATGGGTAGAAATTCTTCAGGTTGTGGACAAAGTGTGTTCACAATGACTAGATCAGTTTTTGCAACATTGATATGAGGCATGAAATATGATCCTGGTGGAAATATGGCTTGACTGGGGTGCTTTTTCTTGTGCAATTGTGTGCTTTTCTGTTACAGAAAGATCGGTTGAGCTATGTTTAAAGCAGTCATTTTAGTTATGTATGGATAGTTTTTTTCATTGTTAATTGAGCCGTAACAAATTAAATTCCTTGCAGTTTTTAATTCTACTGCGGGGATATCGAAGTGAAGTCTACTGCGGACCTATTATGTTCTGTCTCTGTTCTTTAGTAACGAATACTTTATGGGGACTGTATATTTACCATCGGTTTCAGAACTACACTGGATAGTTGTGTTGCCAAGCATTCTTATAGTTGTGTAGCCAAGCATTCTTATTGAAGAACCAGTGTATGTTTTTGAATCACAATTTGTACTTTGCAGATGCAAGTTTTGTCCAAGGTTTACGAAAGCAAGGTGTGTAGGATGATTGATGATAGAGCAAGTTGATCCTGGGTCAATCACAAATTCTACTTCTAAACCAATATTACTTTTAATGTCTCCGGGTGCAAAGTGATATGAGTTGAGGTATTTTCTTGACTTAGTACTACTTTCTTTAGTAGCGTTCGGAGACTTGAATAGTTTAAAGGAAAGAAGTCTGTTATAGCATTCACGTAGTCATCGTCACCTTCAACAAAACTTATTTGATTTGATTGCTGTTGAGTATTGTTAGGTTTTGATTGTCTTCGTTGTAGATTGTTATTTCTACTTGGTGTATAGAAGCTAGAACCTGGGTGTGGCTGTTGTTGTTGTGGTGATGGTCATTGTTGTTCAAGATTTGGTTCATTATTTCTATATGTGTTTTGCTGAGGGAAGGTTTGTTCGTATGGTTGAGTGAATCTATTGCCATAGCTGCTAAAAGATGTATTTTGCTGTTGATAGTTAGGCTTGTTGTACCTACGATTATAGTTTGAGTAGCCACCTCTTGGTTGATAGCCTTGGTTTCTAGGACCATTGAATCTTGTATTGCCTCGGTTATTCTTTCTATAATCATTGGAGAATGGTATATTTGGCCTTCTTGGTTCAACTAGTTCTTTTTTCAGATTATTAACACTATCTGTTTCTTTGTGCATCTAGAGATGAAATGACCATTGCTTCTGCAATAATCAAAGAATATAGTACTGTTAGGTCTGCCTTTTGTGTTTGGGTCTCTAGGCCTAGAAGTATCTATAGCATTTACTTCGTTGCTTTTGAAAAGACTGGTTAAATCATTAATTTTGCTCTCTAGTGTTTTAAGTTTATCTAGTCCTGTAGCTCCCTTGGGTTCTGTTGTTACAGAAAACGTTAAGTCCTTTACGACTAAGTGATCAACAAACTGTGTCCAAGTTATTGAAGGATTCTCAACAAGTTTCTCGTGCGCTTTGTGTTTTAAAACTTGTGGTTTTAGTCCTCTTATAGCAAAATCTATGTATTTCTGACTTCGTTGTCTTTGTTGTATTTCCTTCTCCTTTCTTATATTGTCATCACCTGCAATGCTTGTTGGTATCATTTCTGGCCAACTTTTAACAACTCCACTCATTATTCTATGTTGATAGTTCTTTATCAATTCTTCTTCCTGCTTGTATGTGTTCTCAACCTCAAGTCTAAATCTAAATTGGTCTCTACCGTCTGTGAATTTTTTTAAAAATTCATCTTTTAAAGTATTCCAATTTGTAGCATCTGTGACTTTACTTTCCAACCATTCTAGTGCTGTATCAGTTAAAAGTGAGCCGAACAATGATTGTTGCCTTTTATCATAGCTAGTTTGTGCAGCGTGCGGTGTAGGCCTAGTTCCTAATAAAAAAGAGTTTTTTTCTACAGAGTTCCAAAAAGAAGTGGCATCCTGATTAAGATCATTGCCTGAAAAAGATACAAGTGAAAGATTTGGATGTGTTATGGGAGTTTCAGGTGAGGGAATAGCGGGTGGGGGTTAGCGGGTGGGGTACTAGTATCACCAGTAGACATAACTGAACAGACTGTTAAGACTAGAAGAACACTCTAAATTAAATTTTAATAATAAGTTTACGATTAAGGGAGAAAATTTCTGACTAGCTAAATTAGACAAGTTAAATGAACAAGTTAAAATTAGGCAGGCTTCTCTGATAGTTTAAATGAACAAATTATATTGAAATTGCCTCTTTATATTAAGTGAACAAGTTAAATTGAAGTAGCCTCTCTGGGACCACCATTTATACTGCTGGTCCGTACATTAGATACTTAAACGACGGAGTTAATTGCGAGACCACTTGTATAACTTGAGAGTTCAACCCCTAGTTCTATTCTTGGTATATGGTTAAGTATTAAAGAAAGTTAAATGCAAATATGAATTAATGAGGTATGATAAACAGCATCAAATATGAACCGAGCATTAGGGTTAGAATAATTAAAGTTGTTAAGATAGATATAGCACTAGTTAGCACAGATTGAAATATTCTAAGTTAACTTGTAACTTAGATAGAATTTAAGAGATGTTAACTTATAACTTAGAGAAGTTAAGCTGAACTTACCTGATTTCCAAAATCGTGCCAAGTTAATATTTTCTGACTTAGAAAATTCTTATTTAAGAACTTGTCACAAAATATTCTAAGTTAAAATATATCTCCAGTAAGCTGAGAGTTAAGCAAGGGAGCAATACGGGAGTATTATTTAAATCAGAAGTTATCAGGGACCAATTTGTGCTGATGTGAAAAGTGCGTCGTGGTTGAGCGTGCAAGCTCCTTTTATACTTATGAACACGTGGTTGTCTAGTATCCTATTGGATAGAGATAACAGTGTCGACAGAGTTACCAATGTTAAGTTGGTGTTCTCTATGTGGCGTGACAATATCATGTCATGGTATTCTCAGTTTAAGTTAGTGATCTTAAAATAGTAGTTTATTTAAAACTGCTTAGTAATTTGTTCACACGTTAAATTGAACTTTGTCCAATTCCAGTTTGTGCTTCACGCACTATAACGTACATTCTCAAAATAGCACTAATATTATCAAACAGTGTTACTGAGTGTAGCGCACTTCAGTACAGTGGAACAGACTTTAAACCAAGCTTGAGTTTGTTTGTGTACATAACTGTTAGACTTACTGAATATTACCACAAGGTTATTATTGACATTGAAAAATTATCAAACTCGACGGCAAAGCCGAGTTGTTGAATAAGTTTGAGAGAGCGATAACAACCGTTTGGTTGTGTTTTTAACCAATTCTTGTTGCGATTGCAAAAATTGCATAGCTTTCTTCGAGTCAACTTGCGTTCCCATAGATACAGTTGCATAATTTAACCAAGTTAACAGTTGAATACCAAGTTAATGCCCTATTATCATTACGAAATCTGCATGTTTTGCCATTACAACTTTATTACCACTGTTACTACACAAACAGTGGCGATGAAAGAGTGTGACAATATCTTAGTCTAATCACGGCAAAAGTGTGATAAATTTATATAACTGTTGTAATCGCAACGAGAGTTGATATCATGCATTACCGAACGGTTGTTATAGCCCTATCAAAGTTATTCAACTACACTTAAAACACTCACGTGCACATTTTAAAATGCCGAAAGTCTGCGGTGTCAGAAGTCAAAATGCCAGAAGTCGCTACTTAGCCAGAAGTTGAATTTCGTTCACTTTCGTCATTTTAAAACGTGCGCGTTTCGTGTTTTAAGCATAGTTAAGTGACTCTGCAGAAGTCACTTTGAAATTCTGACCTAGTATCTCGAACTGCTTCGCGGTTCTCGATAAACGCCAGAAGTTCTCAGTGACTTCAAGCAGAGTCACTTAACCATTACTTCTTTACCTTGGTGTTTGATAACTTAGCGATGGCGATTACAGCCGTATGGCAATAGTCATTATCACATTTTTGTGATTAGACACAAATTTTATCACTTTCTTCCATTGTCACTGTTTGTGTAGTAACTGGCGATGAAAATGTGTAACAAACTTGTAATCTAACGATGAAGCAGATTTGTAATTTTAGTTGTTTGATAACGTGTTATTTCACCGATAAGGTATGCACTGTTGTTATTATAACGAGAGTTGATTAAATTGCATATCATATTTCACTTGAGTTGGAGGTTCATATGGCAAAGCACCAAAAAAACAGACGCCACTACTCCCTAAAAATAGGGGAGTGTTAACAGATTTGGCGCTTCCCGCAAAAAATATGCAACACCCAGGTCGATTTCAAACGATTATCTTGTAAGATTCAGGTCGCAAGATTCAGAAAGAGGCAATTTTCATTTAAAAAACAAGTTTTCATTCCAAACTAATCAATAATTAAACTTTTCAATGGAGCTCGTCAACTGATAGGAGAACGCTAATTACTTACATTTAGCGATATGTTCTTGGATTCTCTCATTTTTTTTCTCAGGCGGCTCAATTTTTAGTTTAGCTGTCTCTTCAGCTAAATATTGATTCTTTACTAGTTGTCAAAGACGGTAAAGATGATTACGCAGCAGCTAATGTGTCTCTGGACGCTTTTCCAAGAGTTATATCCCAAAAAAACTGACAAGAGTGGCGGGGTTAAAAGATTCTTGCAAACTGGACGGTTAAAATGCAATGTCTTCAGGTTATGACTCTGGTAGGTTACTTATCAAAGACAATAAATGATAAATTTCGTATTTAATTAAATTGTGGAGCTAATAATTGAATATTAAATTTTAATAAAATAAATGTAATATATAGAGCTGACAAGCAGTACCTTAAACTTAAATATAAAATATGAAAAAAATATAAAAAAATAAATAAATAGAAAAGATACTCCGAGTTGCTTCATAGAAAATTATCAACCTTGTCATAGCAGAAACCTTTAAGTGTATGTTGCGTCGTATGACTTGCAAGGATACTACCTGTGGGTCAGGAAAAAAACTACAATAAAAAGCGCCAGAAAACTTTTCAAACGAACCTGATTACAATGGTAGCAAACAGATACGCACATCTTTTTATTTGTACTCTATAGGCATTATTTTTGATCCATAAAATATTCCGTATTATCAGGAGTGAAATAAGGCGATTAATTTTCAAGTTTTAGAAAAGATTACATTCTGGTTTTCTCAGCTCACACAGAAAAGTTTTTCAAGCTGCTATGTTCTGTTATGATTTGATATGTTCGCTTTTAATTGAAAAAAAAAACACTGGGATCCAATAAGTTAAAAAGGAAAAAAACTAATTGTTAGATTTCAACAAATGTTAAACGCCCTAATTTATTTTGAAATATGAAAAATTACAAAAAAATTTTATTTCTGTGACCCTTTTTTGTACCAAGTTAATGCTCTTTCACACATTTTTTTTTACCATCAAAGCAGTGGGGGTTACTGGACTGGCCAGCAATTAGTCTGTATCTGAATCCAAGTTAAAATTTTTGTAAGCTTGTGAAGCAGAGAATACGGAAACGGACAGTTTGCTTGGGAAAATTAGAAAATTCAGGAAAATTGGAACAGACGCAGACGTTGTTGTTGAAAACTTGCATAACCATATACAGACCTTTGATTAGATGTCTGAAAAGAACAAATTTGACCTCATCACAATTAAACTGATTTTAGAAAAAACAGATTCGAAGTCAAAATATTTTATTTGATATTGTGATGCGTTTTTTAAAAATTTTTCAGCGATCCTTATCATTTTGGTACCATAATATATTATCCGATAGTACCGTATGTTAATTAAATTTGTGAACAATTTCAGTTTTAAAAAAACGTTACCAAATCACATACGTCTGTAGAACACATTTCACTGAAGATGCAATTTTGCAAGACGTTGAAACTTCGGATTTATTATTTTTTGTCCCCGATTTTTTAACGCACCCAATTACAATTTGTGTTGTTATATAGCACGTTACTATGTAAAAATTAGCGCCTTGGGGGAGTAAAAGTATTATGCCCACTAAACTGGGGGGGGGGGGGAGAATAGATCTCTAACTTCAATTGTTTTCCATTTTTTCGAGCCTCAAATATAAAAAAGCTGGTCAGTTATAAATTGACAATTATTTTTGGTTCCGACCCACCTTAGTGGGTGGAGCAGCTATATACTCAAAAAAGTTTTTTTTTGTTCAATCAATTTTCGCCCATCGATATATTGATCGTAGAGAGATGTGAGTTGTATCATTAGAAAGCCCGCCCAGCATAGAATATGGAATTAATTTTTTTATTTTATTTTCTCCATGTAGTTATTAAGGTTTAAAGTTTTGCGAAAAAAAAGACGGTTTTCCTTTGTTTTTGTTCACACTTTCCGGAGTTTTTGCCTATATTTTTTGTCAGTTTTGCTAATATATGTTAAAATTTTTCAATGTTACAACTGTTGCTGGTTTGTTTTCTGCTGAAGATAGAAGAGTGTCCATAAAATTGTTAATCTAACTCTTGGCTTCAATTTCTGCTACTTATTTTAAAAAAAAAATCGGCATTTTTTTCATCAAAAAATGAAAGAAATAAGCTTCTTTAGTCAGCTTTGCTCAAATTTGATGGAAGTGAACGTCTATAAAATGCTGACACAATTTGCTTGAACTCAACGGAGGGTAAATTTACCTCTCCGCTGTCTTTGAAAAGTTTCTAAGTGGGAAGTTTTGCCGGTTTTTAGCTAATATCTAATTATAAAAAATAGTCTATTTTTTCATTGATATTTGAACTTTTTTTTATCAAATTCTTTATATCCATTAAGATGGGGAAAATAACATGTTCTTAAAGTGTGAAGAGTGATAGCAAGGCTGGTTTTGGGTTGATCGTGGAATTCTAAAATCCAAAAAAAAAATGATCCGGATAGTAATCAGTGGCTGCCTTTTTTTTCTAAAAAGTCGTAGGCATTGTTATGTTCATTACCGAACAGAACCGTTAATGTTAATAACAAGGCTTACTATTGACAGGTTCAATTGCCAGGATGGCGTATAGAACAATTGCCAGTTAATCTTTTTAAACCTTTTAATCGAAGCAACTTTTCGTCATTTTGACTTCGAAACTCATTTGTTTTCAAAATAAAGAATGGATTATACAGATTTGCTACCACTTTACACTTAATTTTTGGTCAACTTCCCGCTTAATGTCAGCAACGACAGAATGCATCTTCAGCTTTATTTATTTTTATCTCTATGGTGGCTTTAGACTTTCAGCAAAAGTTTTCTGGATTCAAAATTACGTTTCACAAAAAAGTTGATTTTGTTTGGTCATTTGCCAATTTTTTCAGGTTCCTGTTTTTCCTGGTTTTGCCACTTTATCGAATAATTGTTAGGACACCTATTTATCATCTTATTGATGTTTGAAAACTGAAAACTACGCACAATTGAACTTATAATTTTTTAACGAAATACTATGGTTTTAACGGCTTCGGCACCGTTTTCTAGATGAACTTAATGGATTTTATTTGCTTTTTGTCTTTATTTGCCTTTCTTCTGATATTCGTATGAGAACTTTTGAGTAATAAAAGGTCTCAAGGGTATGATATTTCCTTATGAAGGAATATATGAGCCTATTCATTGATTTTAGTCAGTTGCTGATGGTTTTCATGACTTTAGATATAACTTTTTCAAGAAATGTAAAAGTTTGTTCATCTTCTGTTCTTTTCGCCTGCTTTTTGCTTAGACTCTTTAATCACAGGTCACATATTCTATTTTGGGCGTCAAAAAACACGCAATTGGAGATATATCCTTTCTGAATTAATTATGGTTTTGATAGCTCCGACAACGGTTTTTCGCAAAGAAATAAATTGTTTTTTTGTCATTATCTGAAGTTGTTTTCGTAAAAGTATGACAGTTTCTGATTTGTGTATGGTGTCAGTGAATTTTGTGGGGCAATAAACAAACAAGTTCTGATATTTCAGTTTAAAGTCGATAGATTTATTTGACTTTTCAGCTTGGAATCTTTTGTTTTTTTTCTTTTTGTTACCCAGTCTTAATAAATTAAAGTCAGATATCACTTTTTTGGCATCGAAGGAGGGCACATTTGAAAAAACTAGTATTTTTTTCCTGAACTTATGGACTTGGCGGTTTCGACGCCGGTTCAATTGGGAAAAAATTGATTTAAAAAATTTGGCTATTTTTATCTCTGCTTCTTCTGTTCTCTTTGTCTGTTTCTGTAATTACCTATTTTCGTTAATTACATGTCACATATCCATATATTGGCATCGGAATAAAGAGCACTAGAGCATATTTAAAGTTTGCAGCGAATTGATTATGGTGATAGCGTTTTGGCACCGGTTTCTTGAAATTTTTTCTTTTTCTATATTTGTCTGTACTTGACGTTATTTTTGTTAACGTGTGCCTTTTTCTGATAAAAAACAGGTCTCAAGAGTTCATTTGTGGGATTAATTAAACCTGCTCAATATTTTTAATTTCTGGCTGATTGTCCTCTTGTTTGTCTGTATTTGACGTTCTTTTTGTAAAAGCATAACGCATTATGATTAAAAAAGATCTCAACGATTTCGTTTAGGGGAATGAATAAATACACGCAACCAAACATTTCTCAATCTTAGGGAACAGATTATTGTTTTAACGGCTTCGACGTTTTCTCGCAAAATTGATTCCTTTTTGTTCTTTTTTGTACTTGTATTTTTGTAGTCGAATAATTTTTTTAATGACTGGTCCTAGTGTCTCATCTTATGGAGTAAAATGATCATATTACAAACTTATTTAATGATTTCAATTCATCTCTATGTTTTCATTACTTTGGAACCAATTGCTTTCAAAAAATTTGAGCGTAATTTTTCTGTTAGCCGCTTTTGTGTTTTTTGTCTGCTTGTTACCGGGTCTCATTAAAAACTGCCTCTGTTTTTTGTCTAGTGAAGAATAATGAACCCGTTATTTTGTTTAATTTAGGTTTTATCTGCCGCAATTTAGACTTTGTCATTCTTCTACAGATAGACATCGAGTTTCAAATTTTAAAAGTTTTCCATCACATCCTAATTTGGTCGACAATTAAGCCGAAATGTAAATTAGCGGGGTCGGAACATTTTGTGCGAGCGCACACTACCGGGCCTCCTCCTTGTTTATGAATTAATTACAATATAATGATTCGATCACCATGTGTTGGTGATAGTTCAACATTGAACCTTTCGTTTCTCGTCAATAGAGTGCATTTCGAATTTGAATGAGATTGCTATCTGATTCTTGTCTTTGTATCATAAGACAAGGTTCGCAGACAAACTTTTTCAGCTGAAAAAAAACGAGGGTAGGAACACTCTACAAACTATTAAGCTCTCAGACGTTATTTGGCATGCTCATATTTATCAATTTTATCCAATCATAATATTCAATAATAGATAAATTGATATTCGAAACAGAAATAGCGTCCGCTCTCCCATTTAATCAGGTAGCCAAAAAGCCACTGTCCATTTTGTACCGTTACAGCTAAATTGCGCTTGACAAGCATCTACCGGTGTCGATTTTTTAAATGAAGTCACTCATTATGAAAGTGGACCATTCTTACTTATACTTATTCCCATTAGTTGGTACGTAAGTCAGCCACTTCATTTGTGAGTTAGTTGAGTTTGGTAGAGGTTAACACTTGGAATTAGATCTAAAACTGCAAAAAATTCTTGTAAAAGGTCAGAATAATTAGAGTTACATTTGATGAACAATTATGGGCTTGTTTTGCTTATAAGCTGTTTTTCTGTTTCCACAGGTTCCAAAGTTTTCACTTGTGACAAACTGCTCCTGGCCACTGGTCACCACGTCACTCCAAGAATCGCCCACTTTCCTGGAATTGACACATTTCCAGGATCTGTACTCCATAGCAGCGCATACAAGGACGCGAAATCGAACAAATTAGAAAACAAAAGGTTTGCGCTTGTATTGGTTAATTAATTCGAGCAAATAGGCTTGGTGTATGCTCCGCAAAGCACAGATATTACAACCACTGATGCCTTAATACCATACAAATACGAGTTTCAAAAGATTATCTTCGTCTGATTACCCGCCGCTTTTCAATGTCAGTTCGCAAACTACGTTTTACCGCAGCAACCTCGTCAAAAATGAACCATAATAAGTCGAACTTTAAATTCTGCAACGTTGGTTAAGTGCAACTCAGCTGTATGAGGAAATTGTTTACGTCCCTATTTCCTGCACCGACTAAAATGGGATAAATTCTGTCAAGCTTTATTTTTGAAAATTAAATTGTTTGCATTTTTGTCAAAGTTAGAAACATATCGGTCAACATTGGACAAATTGCTCTCGAACAAATAACCGAGGCTAAATTTTATTGTAGCCTGCTTCAGTCCGAGGGTTGGTTACCTTGTCAACGTGTTTAAATGGCTTTAAATGTTTATGAACTTTCCGGGGCTTACATTAAAAATGAAAACATGAACTTTGATGAGCTTTTTTTAAAAAAAACTTTTAGAAGTAGTGAACTAAATTTTATGCTCAGTTGCATAAAATTGTGAACAATAGAGAAATTTATATCACTCAAACCTCAAAAAGTCAAAGACATAAGAGTCGCTCGAGATGTCATACCCGCTGTCAAGTGAAAGTTTTCGACAAAAAGACACACGACTTCATTCAGTAATTGCTTCAAAAATCGCCCAAGCGCAGCAATTTATCAAGAACTGTTATATGTATTACACATAAGCCGCACTTTTTCAGTGTACTGGTTGTGGGCATTGGCAACAGTGCTGTGGACGCAGCCATTGACCTGGCCAATAAAGACTGCAAAGTATGTTTGAGCTCACGTTCTGGTGCCTGGATTGTGCCCAATTACGTCATGGGATTCCCAACTGATCTTTATGCTTCCAGGTGAAAGAAATTTGACATCAAAAGGGTTTTCAGAATAATCAGACGTGTGTTGTTCTTCTTCAGAGCATGACCGTTAAGTTTCATCTAAATCCATTTCAAAGCTGCTGAGTAATCAAATGCTACAAACATCAGTTACTTTTTATTGACGATAAAAGCAAAAAAAGTTTTAATAACGTAAACGATAAATCAAAAATATATCAACCGCTTGTAAGATGAAACTGAGGAGTTCTTAGCAACGCGATAAATGTAAATCTGATACACGCTGGTGCAAATTTCCAAAATTCCAGATCTTTGCAGTGCCAGATTCTAGAATGCCAGATTTCCTCCAGATTTTAACTCTCATCTTGAAAATTGCGAAGTGCGTGATTCGCGCAAACTTAAAACTTACTTGACACTGCTAAAGTCACTTCGAAATTCTGACACATCTTGAAACGCCAAACGGTTCTCGATTAATACCAGATATTCCCAGTGACTTCATCAGAGTCACGTGACCTATACAAAAAATCCCCCGTGATAAGACTAACAAAATTCTAAACTTTTGACTGAACGCCTTGTTGTATCTTTCGGCTAAGTTTTTGTTCCTCGACTCAGCAATCTTCCGACAGCGTAGTCTATATGATCACTTACAATGAAATTATAGACGCCTAATCTAAATGGAACATGGCTTCAATTTTTTAAACGTTGCTGTTTCAGATTTGTCCTTTCACTTCCGTGGCAGTGTCTGAACATCATACTCGAGTCAGTTATTTCCATCATATTTGGGTCACCTTTCAAGTGGGGTCTGAACCCAAAAATGCGCGCCCTCCAGACCCAGCCCACTGTCAGTGCTACTTTCATCCATTACCTTCAGAGACACTTAATCCAAATTAAGGGAAACGTGAAGACAATTCACAAATCAACTGCAACATTCGAGGACGATTCTAGTGAAGACTTCGACGCAATTTTACTTTGTACAGGATATTCAGTTAATCTCGATTTCTTGGATCAATCGATTAAATCAAAAGTTGTCAAGGACAAGGAGGAAAATGAACTTCAACTTTATAAGCAGATGTTTCTGCCCGAATTTGGATCGAGACTGGGTTTCATTGGGTTTGTTCAGCCAACTAGCGGCGGGATTTTGATGTGCAGCGAAATACAGGTAAGATACAAGTCTCGATACTTCAGAAACTTGCCTCCAGTAATACGCTACAACAACAGACTGTGAAGGTTTGTAGCTGAAACTACTATTAACCTGGAACTAAATGTCAACTAACCGCTGATACATTGTTGCAGACACATTGATGGGCACATTGACTGCACGTTAGATTCTTTTTAATTGTCCACCTGTCATTGATCGCGTTTCGGTGACATACTCCAAAGATTATCAGCACAATCTATTTTTTGAGTAGAAAAGCTGTAGTTTTTAGGATAATTGCTAAGATCATTTACTTTAGAACATTGCAACAAAGTCTCAATGTTTCCTTTCAGCTTCACCTACAACTTATACAATCAAATCTTATTAACAGTAGTATATTATTCCGTTAACCCTAAACAACTGATGTACATCGTTCACCTCCGAATCCTTTATCAACTTTTCACTGAGCTCCTATTCCAGTAAATTATGACAAATCAGGGGTGTGTTATAGCAAATGTTAATTCAATTTTTCTTTGCTAAAATAATCTACTCACTTCAAAGAAACTCGATTTGTTCTTCCGACTCAATTTAGTACAGGGAGGAACTATATACTCAAATGGGCTTTTTTGTTCAGTCAGTTTTGGCCAATCGATATAATCATCGTAGAGTTGCGAGTGTTATTATTAGAAAGCCCGTCCAGCGTAGAATATGGAATCAAAAAGATTTTTTGAATTGTTTTTTTACATGGAGTTACCGGGGTTTAAAGTTTTGTGAATAGTAGTCGGTATTACGTTGTCTTTATTCACATTTTCCGTAATTTTTGTCCCAACATTTGTCAATTTTGTTAAATATGTTGAAATTGTTACTGGTGTTGTTATTGATTTTGTCTTTAAAGATAGAGGAGGGTTGCTGAATTGTTCGATCTCAGTTTTATGGCTAGAACTTTTGCTCAATTTTTCAAAACTCACTTTGTCAAAAATGGGACCAAATATGACTTTTGGCCCACTTTCTTTAAATTTGTTGGAGTTAGACACCTTAAACTGCGGTCATATTCTTTGTAAGCTCAAAAAGAGAGCTAGATGTACTCACGTTGGCTTTACAAGTCTTCAAGAATAATAATTCCGCCAGTTTTTTTGCAAAATTAAACTCTATAATTATAAAAAAAGCATTATTTACTTTTCATATACTAAAAACTTTGATTTTATTTGCAACCATTTGAGCAATCAAGTGTTTACTCAGACGCGCAGCAATATCAGGGCTACTATTGATCTCACCATGGATCCTTTCAGTAAAAAAAAGTTCTCCTTTTTTAAAAAAAATTTTCCGACCTTATAGTTTGTTATGTTAAATACTCACAATGATTTCGAATCATGGCTCAATTATCGACAGAAACTAATTCCAAAAAAGAGGCGCAGCAAATAAATATTATGCTTTCTGAGTTGAGCTCATGGATTTTGTGACTTTAACCAAATGTTTTCTTAAAATTTTATGTGTTTTGCTTCTTATGTGAATGGTATTCTTATGTTTTGCTTTCATTGTTATACCTTTTGTAATCCTATAATCTAGTATCCCCAATTAATGATCCAATTGGCATTTTTGAGAGGTACGAATGAACCTAGACAAAGTTTTTGTTAAATAGGGTCTCTTGTTACTTTGTTTTAAGAAAACGTAGATGAATTGAACTTTGCCAATGTTTTATCTTATTTCTCTCATCATCTGGCGTAGCATCAGCAACGACAAGCCGAAAACCATTTCCTGTGAGTTATCAATTAATGTCTGTTCGGGTTTTATAATTAACTAATGGTTTCTTGGTTTTGATACTACAAGCTCTAAATTTTTTTAAGCATAATTGTGCATTTTATACGTTCATTTTGCTTCCTTGTCAAACCATCGCATTATTCCAGGTCCAATTGAAAGAACGCATAGTAGGAAAACCTCACAGATCTAAAACAGAGGCTCAACTGAACGTGTTAACTTTTTTTGTTGAAGTTATGCTTTTATGAGCTGAGACGCAGTTCTCTCGCAAAATTTAAAGGATTTTTGTCTGCGTTTGTCTTTTTTTCTGTTTTTGTACGACACATACATACCTGATTATGATAAGTCTCAATTGCTCCCTCAGGACGTACCATTGAACCTTTACAGACTTCAGTTGAGAGTTTTAATGATTATCAAAATTGTTTTTTTAAAAAACAAAAGATTTTTTCAACTGTCTCCTTTCTGCTCTCACTTTTGTCATCATTAGTAAGGAGTGTCAACTACTTTTGTCGATTCCAACATTAAATTTCCTTTTGATTATATGTCTTGACTGAAGGCTTCGAACAGTTAATTTCAAAAATTTTCGAGTTTTCGATACTATTCAATTTTCGGGTCTCTTTCTGTTGTCATTTCTACGTATTTGTTTTATAAGGAAGACCCGTCAACGTTCAGATGAGGAACAAATGATGATTTAGAGCCTTTGCAGATAAGATCCTATAATTATAGTGCCTTCAACACTGTGGGGTCGTAAAATTGTTTGAAGTATTGGTTTCTGCCTGTAATTATTAACATTTTGTAGTTTTGTGACTTAGTCTCTTTATTAACAGGCGCAATTTACTTCCTGGGGTGCTAAAGTTACTCTATCACATTAAGTTGAAAAATTATGTCTGTTATAACTTCTGAAAACATTTGTTTTTAAAAATATGTCAAGACATTTTAGGTTCGCCAATTTTTTCAAAAATTATTTTTCGGCAGAATGTAGCTTAGTCTCTGTAAAGACATGTCAAAACCCGTTTCCCGTGAGCTATATTTATTCTTTATAGCACTTCTGGTTTCAACCATTTGTTTCTTGTCTCTGTTACATTTATGAGATGTCATAAATGAGATTTCATAAAATGTTTGATTTTTAATTTTTTACATTGAGGATTTTTTTCTTTTTAAATTATCAGCAGGTCCAACTGGCTTTGCAAAAATTGTGCACTTGAACATTTTTTATGCTCTTAGTGACAAACTTATGGTCTTTGCGTCTTCACTGCAATTTTCACGCAGGTTTGATTTTTTTAAAACTTTGCTGGTATAGTCGTAAGACTTTCACTGGACAATTACAAGTTTCAATTGCTTTCTATGGAAGTATGCATGAACAGTTAAATGATTTCAGTCTATATTTAATGATTCTGATTACTTTGAAATCAATTGTTTTCAAAATTAGAAAACTTTTTTTGAACTTCGTCCCTTTTTGATCTTATGTCAACCCGTTACCCAGTCGCATTGAGGACAGGTCCCATTTCTGATCTAGTGAATTATAAGTCAATTTTTTTTCAGGTTCTATCAATTTAGTCGTAAAAATGTGTATTTGATTTTTATTATTGTCTTTTGAAGTAGTCATATTAACAAGTTTCATCGGTCCTCTAACTCGGCACTAATTCCATTAGTGGTTTGTTGAACGATATGTATGGTCTTGACGGTTTTATTCATTTCTTCATCTCTTCCTCATTTGGCAGTTAATTAAGTCAAGTATGTGGATGAGCCGGGTCGGAACATTACGAGCGAACGCACATTACCCAGCCTCCTTGTTTGATGTAGTTTGATTTCCTTTCCGTTCAGTTTACTCGGGACAGAAAGCAGGGATAGATTAAGAAAAGTTACCAATAATACGGAAAATTTGTCGTTTTAATTTGTTTTTCAACTAATTTCTAATTTGCGCGACATGTGAAACTTTGGGAGCGCTCATGCAATTTTTACTTGGAAAACAACTTTTACAGAGAACTTGCTGCAGATGAAAAATAAATATTAAGGGCTATCCAAAATAGAACTCAACGCACCGAATGTTTTTGGGAGTAAACAGATTGCTTTCGTATTCGTATGATTGTTTGCAACTATTTTGCCGTGACAACTAACGAAATTCATTTCAATCTCTTTTTAGTGTTAGAGGATAAATCCGTCTCGGATCTCCCATCATAGCCCATTATAGTATATTTACGGTAAAAGGAGGAGGTTACAAGTTATATGACCACTAAACTTGAGTTTGGGGGCTTCAACGGGAAACACTAACCGTTTCATCAATCAGTTGGTTGACCAGAATAACTTCTATTTCTTAATGCGGGGACACAAGGGCTTGTGTTAATACCAATACACAAAAGAGATGGTAACTAAAACTTGAAAGAAGAAAGTTCAAGTAGAGGGTATCTTAATTTGCGCTTTATGGGTTTATACCGATTTTTGATATCACTTTTGAAACTCCGCTCATTTTAAATTGCTTTTCTGAAAAACTGCTGTTTAAAAGCGCTTTGAACAGAATTGGGAAAGAATAAAACTAGCCCAGAGAAGTCAAAAAGATTTCGCACAAAATGTTGAACAAGCTGTGACAACAAAATTTCATTTCACGAAGTAAAAACATAGCAGGACCACACACAAATCAAAGAATTTTCATAGACTAAATACACGACTAGAATTGATTGAGAAAACAGCTTAGTAAAAAAATCTGATAATTGGATAAAAGCCAGCAAAAATCGAAGTCAAATTGTCGGATGTGAACAAAAAATCACAATCGAAACTGTGATTTTTTGTTCAAACAAGTTTTCTCATTCTACTCTGAAAATGGAGTTTCAAAAAATCACGCGCTTCTTTGCTCCACTTCCTGTTTCAGCGTGACCAAAATTGCTGCTTTAAATAATTTGACTTCAAAAATCATGAAAATGTGTGGAGAAAAGACAGCACTCCCACTACAATTCAAACTCTTTAAATTGTAAAAAAAATCCATAGCCGGTAGACTCCGGAGCCGATTAAAAGTTGATACCCACTTAGAAACGCTTAATCGATAACAAAAAGGGTTCAAACATCTGAAAAACTTTCTTCACAAGCTGTGACTCCGAATCAACTATTGCTAAAAAGACCAAAACAAACGGTTTAATTTCAATAATCGACTACCAACTGATAGAAAAACAACAGAACAGAGAAAACCGTACATTCAGAGAAAACATTAAAGAATAAAAATTTAAACAAAAGTTACACGAAAACTCCTACGAAATGCCTAAACAAAAAAGCAAAAAAAAAAACAGAAAAAAATGTGCATCATTCAGTTCAGTTAAATTAGCACTCTAAAGCATTGAAGTGTTACTTTTTGGCCGCATTATCTGTAATGCATCTCAAGGTGAAATAGTGAACAATGGCAATTTCCAAAAGCTTAAAATAAGCTTAAAAATTTATAAGAAAATGAATTGAAAAAAGCCCAAACAGCTCAAAAATCAATCAAATGGGAAGATTGCTAGAAGCACTAAATTGACCGAGTTCAACCAAAAATTGCAGAAACGCTATAGAAAATTGAAGACTACAAAAACTGCTTAAAAAACGTCCAACAGAACAAAATAGTAAAAATAGCCCAAAATTGCATCTAACATTCTAATAGTGGCTTCATCTGGTCCAAACGGCCCCTGAATGTACTCTTACTAGATACGATATGTGAGACAAACAGCTTTGGCTGAAAAAACTAGGGTCAACTAAAAAAAAACACTTTGAAAAAGTCGAACAAGATAAAAAATATCACTGGCTTAGCGCGCAATTTTTTCTCACCTAATTCTTTCCCACTCTCTCAAAGTGAGGTATGAACAAAACACTCTAAACTCTCTGTTTTAGACCTTTATTCAGCAGATTGACCTATACACCTTTCCAAGTAAGGCATTTGAGCAAGAAATAAAAACTACAAAACTGCAAAAATGCCCATTTTACGAAAATTTGTGCTATCTTTGATGCTATTAATGTGTGCTATTAAACTTTGTCGTACCAGCAGCCTTCAATCAACAATTAAACATGAAAAAATATTCTCAAATGCAGAGAAAGAACACAAGAGTTAGGCAAAAAAAACTTTATTATAATTGATATTTGCCTTAACTTTACTTGATACTTTCCTTAAAACTTTCCTATATTTGATACTTATTATCTACCAAATGTGCCACTAAGAAAATGGTATTTTCCAGCAGATTTTGAGCTATCATTTTGATTCAAAATAATACCAAGCTGCACTCCTGTTAATTGGCAACAATTGCTTCAAAATATATTTATTTTTGTCATTTAGGCACAAATTAAATTCCTTCGAAATACATTAGAAAAAAAGCAAACATAACTAACAGCACAGCGTTTGAGTATGTTATGTTTACAACAAATACTATCAAACAGCGTATCTGTCAAGTTTCGAGATCCCAACATCCCAGAATACATCACTTGGCTTGATGACAAATTAATTCAAAATATCAGAAGATTGTGAAAATGACTGAAAATTGAAAAATGGAAGGCAAAGAAAAACGTTCACAACGGTAGCGAAATCAACTAAGATTTGATATAAATAGCCTCAAAAGCACTGTCAAAAATAGCAAACAGCCTAAATGAGATTAAATTGTTCAGCAAATGAGGAAAGTACTTCAACAAGAGCATATTCTCAGAAGAGATCTATTTCTTTCCCCGTCATCAAAACTGATTAAATTCTCAAGCCTGTGTGGATCAATTAACTTCTTTTCGTCCTGTTATTTTTCCTGTTAATTTTTTTTGTGGGGCCTGATGGGAAATGCAAGTAGCAACATAGCATCGTAAGATTGCCTGGATCTTTTCAGCAATCCCCCTCCCCTTTGCTAACGAGCAAAGAATCTCCGGCTCTTTTCTGTTTGTGCCCAGCTAAGTGGATGCAAATTATTTGAACCCCCAAAAGCGCCCATTCCATAGTTTTACATAATTATTTACCATGTAATGGCACCTACTCTGTACATTTGGCGTACATAGTGTACTGGGGGGATCGGTCGGGGACAAAAGGAAAAGATTCTAATCCTCACACCTATTTTATAATCTTAACATTTATAACTAGCCGACAGTTAGTAATACTACAAGCGGGATAGCAGATCGCTGTCCACAGGCCTCTCATACGCAATGGCATCTCAACCTGATTATGCAAAAGATTCAAATATCTTTCATAGATTTGAAACTATTTGCGATGATTTCCTACCGGGGGAAAGAAATAGTTTTGACAAATCTTATAGGAAGTCGTCGAATTCATCTGCTACAGCGTCATCATATTGATCGTCATCGCCATATCCATTTCCATACTCACTGATTGCATTACCCACTTGTTTAAGCTGTTTTTTACTCTTATTTTTACCCTTTTTACCCTCTTTCTCTCTCTTCACCTTCTCGTTTGACATAGCTAGCAACATTGTGCTGAGTTTCCGCGTGTCTTCTGAGCTTAGCCCGCTAGCTAGTTCTCTGAAAAGGTCTTCTGTGAACAGGTAATAGTGAGGCGAGTCTTTGTAGCTGAGCAACTTGTTTGTTAGTTGAAATCGGAACTCCACAAAATCTTCCAAACCCTTTGGGTCAAACTTTTCTAGAAGGCCTTGATTTGTAGCCAGAGATAAATTTTCGACGCCTGAAATATAGAATATTTTTGATATAATTTTTAAAGTGACTGCTTACTCGAGTTTTGCTCAAAACGGTTTCCGAATTAAAATTTGAATGAAATCTCCGAGCTATTGTGAACACGGATTTGACTGTCAGGAAAAATCAGAAATGAAACATTAACTTTAAAATTTTCTGTTTAAAATATGATTATACGCATTTCATGTCAAAATATTGGACGCTCAGCCTGGCTTCACAGTATAAATTTTGGATCCAGTGACTATGTGCATGGACGATTAAGATTCTGTGCTTCTTCGCTACTTTAGAACCATCTTAAGAAACGATCGATCCTTCGCTCTTCCATTTTGCATACACGTTCCGTATTAATAATTTCCTATTACACCTCGACCGTTCTTAAGTCTACACAATGCGCGACCTCCTCAAGTCACAATAAGTTATCAAAGTTAGAACAAATGTAGCAAACATAAACCGACTGCTTTCGGACAAATTGCTCTCGAACGACTGGCGAGGCAAGTAATTTAGAAGGGTGCTAGAGAAACTTTTAGGGTGTAAAAAACTAGGGAGGGGTTCGAACCCGCGACCACTCGGATGCGAGTTTATGATATTTACCTCTACAGTACACGGGCTATAAGGTCTTTGCTCAAAATCGGTTTTATTTCCAGCATCAGACTTGATTTCTAAATACCCGCAATTCAAATCGCTCAAAAAATTACAAAGGCAAGCTTGAAATGGTCACTGAAGACGTGAAATCGAAAGAATGTTCCAGAACAAAATTGTCCGACAAAAACTTTGCATAAAAAGATATGTTTACAATAATTGCTTCAAATTTCTTTTGAGAGCAATTAATAAACATAACTGGCACAGTGCCAGAAAATAGCCGCAATAGCTTCGTAGATCTGCAATCTCAAAAAGATAGTAAAAGAAAGAAACGAAAATTTTTTTCATTAAATGCTGAGATGTTATATTTTGATTATGAATCTGTATAAATTATTGCTGCTCTTAAATAACATTCAATTAGAGTGACATACTCACTTGACTTTATCTCTTTGAATTAAATTTTAAAAAGTCAATTTGAGAGTGCGGAAGTCATTTTTGAGAGTGAGGTAAGTCACGTGTGACCAAAAATTTAATCACTCGAATGAACAAAAAACTCGCTCCAATAAGAGTGAAAAATGACGTCACGCACGCAATCCAGTTGAAATTGCATGAACGAATGAACAAAAAGCAGATTGGAAGTGGCTCTGACGTCATATGGTCGTAACAAACATCTTGGCGACGAGTAAAAAACATAGCAGGACAAGTCCTGACGTACAATTCAAAGAATTTATATTGAGTGAACATAAGACTAGACCAAGAACGGACTATGATTGAATTGCAAAAACCATTTCCAAAAAAATCAGATAAAAAACAGAAAATCAACAGTTAAAATGCCGCTGTCAAAAAGCCACTAGCAAGAACGAGAAATTTGGTTCAAACAAAAAAACTAGGCCTAGAATGAACTATGAATGGATTGGGAAATCGTTACGAAAAATCCGATACAAAAAATCGAAAAAACTGTAAAAATCAATGTGAAACTGCCGCATGTGAACATAAAATCAATAGCAAGAAAGGAAATTTTTGTTTCACCATTTTCTCACTCTACTTAAAATTAGAGTGAAAAAATTTCATGTCGCAAAGCCACCTGCTTTTTAGCTCCACTTTCTGTTTCCGCGTGACCAAAATCATCACTCCAATTTGACTTCAAAAATCAGTAAAATGTGAGAACAGATCTTTAAAAAAACGACAGCGCTCCAATACAATTCAAATTCTTTGAATTGTAAGAAAACCAACAGAAGGCCAATAATAGCCCCAGCTATCGCTGTGCGGCTATTAACAAAGTATATAAGATTTGGTAACCTAGGGCATCCTGTGCAATGAGTAAGTCACTCTCCTCTTGCATCTGTCTCTTCTCAGCCTCAGTGTATATCCTCTCTGCCTCTGCCTTCTTCTCCATTATCTCTCTCTGTCTCTCTTCCCTCTCTCTGATCTTGTCCTGCAACGTCTTCTTTTTCTTCACACCACCCGCTGAAACGGTAAACACAAATTAATTCCGCTGAGGTAAACATAGTGATCAAAGCAGCCTGAAATAATAGGCTACATCAGGTTCAGGGGCTTCAAGTGTTGATCCGAAAACGACTGTTTTTAGTCAACTATCTCACTTGAGCAAGGTTGAGTGAAATGTTTTTAGCCGACCATTTAATTCAATTAATTTTGGCAACGAAATAACAATCGGTCCTATTTTGCTTTGACGCTCAAAGAATGCTGTCAAATTTTCCTATTTTGTTTACGCATCAGATAAACATAGCTGGCAGATTGCCAGAAAATAGCCGCAGTAGCTTCGTAGATCTGCAGTCTCAAAAAAAACAATTAAAAAGACAGACCAAAAAAATTTGTCTTTTCATTGAAGGCGGATATGTTATATTTTGATTAAAAATCTGTATACGCTTTTACTGCCTCTATTAGCTGCTTTCAAAAAACCTTCATTTAGGGTGACACACGCCAATTTGACCTTAACTCTTTGAATTAAAGTAAATAAAAGTCAATTTCAAAGAGAGGAAGTCATTTTTGAGAGTGAGGTAAGTCAAGTGTGACCAAAAGTTTAATCACGCGAATGAACGAAAAAAACTCGCTCCACACCACTAAGAGCGAAAAATGACGTCACACACGCACTTCAGTTGAAATTGCATGAACGAATGAACAAAAAGCAGATTTGAAGTGGTTGTGACATATGGTCGTAACAAAAATCGCGAAATAAAAAAACATAGCAGGACAAGTCCTGACGTACAATTCAAAGCATTTTCATTAACTAAACGAAAAAGTAGACCTAGAATGAACTATGAACGGATTGGGAAACCATTTAGAAAAAAATCCGATCCAAAAAATTGAAAAAACAGTAAAAAATCAAAGTGAAATTGCCGCATGTGAACCAAAAACCACTAGGGAGAAATCGAATTTCTGTTCTAACACCGTTTTCTCACTCCACTTAAAAATTAGAGCAAAAAAATTTCACGCCGCAAAACAACTCTCTTTTTCGCTCCACTTCCTGTTTCGGCGTGACCAAAATCACTACTCTAATTTGACTTCAAAAATCATGAAAATAAGTGAACAGATCTTAAAAAAACATAGCCAGGAGAATTCAGGAAACGAATGGGAGAAAATGCCCATACTTATGATTAAAAAACTAGAGCAACCATATTTAACCCTAAACCTCCACAAATGCCATAAAAAATTTAAGGAAGAGTAGAAACGACATTCAAAAACAAATTGAACAAAAAACTAGAAAAACTTAATGAGTTTTTTTAATAGTACAAGGAAACATAAAGTCAAAAGTCCATTGCAATTAGAGCAATGAAAAGCTCGCAAAACAATGGGCAAGTGATAATAGGCCGAGAAAGTTATCTAAGATTTTAAAAAGAAAAACGGCAAAAAAAATAATTATTTAAAATTTCTCTGTCATTTTTCCTAAGAAAAAAATAATTTATACCAACAAAACTTTTATCAATTGGTATCTGACAATTCCTTAAGTGACAGGCTTCTATTCAAATCCCACTTAAAGCAGCAAAAAAAACAGGGAAAAATCATTAAATTTTGTCTAAAAATCAGCAAAACTGATCAAAAATCTCCAAATTAGCATTAAACTCAAATTAACTACTTGAAACCTTCAATTCCAATCCAAACAAGACTAAAACTAATACAATACCATAATCAAACCTCAAAACCATCAAAAGTTGCAAAAAAACTGCTTTTAAATGCCGCACGTGAACAAAAAAATTTCGCTCGCTTGGAGAAAATTTTTTCACGCATCAATTTTTCGCTCTCTCAAAAACAGCGGTATGAACAAAAACCACTCCCTTTTCGCTCCGCTCTTCACTTTTGTTCAACACCAGAATCGCTCCAAATTTTTTCACGGGTTTCATTTCCCGCTTCAAAAATCACTCCAATAAAATTGATTAAAAAAAGGACTTCCCAATACTCCTCCGAGTCGTAATAAAAAAGACAGCGCCCCAATACAATTCAAATTTTTTGAATTGTAAAAAAACCAAGAGAAGGCCAATAATAGCCCCAGCTATCACCGTGCGGCTATTAAAAAAGAAAGACACCATTTCGTATCCCTCAGGATCCAGTTCTTTATGTATTTCGATTTACTATTCCAGCTCCTGTGATTGTCACAAATTAGATGATTGGGAAAATTTACATGGTTGAGATACCTTGCTCGGCATTGGCATCCTCCGCTTTCTTCTTCTCCTCATCGGAGTCTGCATCCCAGTCATCTTTCACATCTTCGTCTTCACCCTCCCACGCATCCCCTGCTACGGGTAGAGCTGCCCCCGATCCCGCAACCGGGGGCTCGAAATCCTCGTCGTCCCAATTTGACATCCAAACTTACAGCGACCGGCGTACCAAATCCTCTACCGTCTTGTTAAGTTTTGCTGAATAGAGAGACGATTAGATGAGAGATTGTAGTAATTATATCACCCCCTTCCTTTGTTTACAAATGATTCGGGAGATAACTTTGAGGTCCAAGTCTGTAGTAGAGACGTCTCTCAGAGATTGCAAGATATCAATATATGTATCTGAAACCCATATACTTGAACTGTGACATTATTTTTAAGCTAATAGTGCTGAAACTTTTACCATTTGAGGGAATCTGATTTGTTACCGAATTCCAAGAATTCGGTAACAAGCAGTTAAAATTATCAGACAAAACTTGACCAGACTCCCTCTTACCAAAATTAGGTTGTATATGAGCGAGCGCGCGAGCAAGCAAATGGGCCATTAACATGTAAGTGAGCAATACTTGCTTCATTTTAGGCTCAGTGGTTTGTCGCCTTATGTCACAACATAACTAAACTTCCATCTCATGCGGAAATGACCAAATCAATTCAAAAAGACAAACGAGAATCCTGTGCCCGATTCTACTCTTCTCCTCGACACACGATTCAAGTCGACCCGATTAAGTACTGCGACGACGTCAGTCGAAGGTTTGGAGGGAAACCAGAGATCCTCCGCAACTTTGGATTAGCGAGGCGATTGATATTCGGGAGTTGTGGACCTGCTCAATATAGATTACAAGGTCCATTCAAAATGAAGGGCGCTAAGTATGTTATCGAAAAGATTCCAGTTCCTCCGATGTCAAATGGTTTTGCTGTGGTAGTTGCAGCCACGCTGATATTCCTGACATTCGGGCTTCTCTTTCTAGCTGTGCAGTAAATTTATGTATAAGTCACATCCAATAAGTTAAACAGTACAAAATTGAGCGATCATAACAAATTGAAACATAACCAACCAACGTCGCCTGAGCTGCTCTCAAACGACGGGCAGGCTTAAGTAGAAGTCAGCTTTGGCTTTAGTGAGGCTAGTTTAAGCTTATGAGACGTAGGAGAGAGAGTAGTAAATTCAAGTCGAACCGATTACGAGATTTTTTTTTTTTTTTTTTTGGGGGGGGGGGGGGGGTGGGGTCGCTTTGAGCTGCAAAAACTACACTTCGCAGCCTTAAATTATGTCTTCTCAGCAGCTTAAATGAATTGTACACTTAGAGATTAATAGAGCTCAGAGGGCTACTCAGCGACTTAATGCCCTCCGTGTTTTAAATCTTCGTCATTTTTTAACGGCAGAGTGAAAAAAGTCAGGCGAAAAATCGACTAAGCGAAAAATCGCATTACAAAGGCCGCATAGCTAATGTAATTGGTAAACTTCGTTTGAGAGTAATTAACGTGGATGAATTGCTTTCGAACGACAGGTGGGAGATTTAATTTAGGAGTGTAAGCTTAATTTTTTTGGTGCAAAAATTCTTCGTTGAAAGGGGTTCAAACCCACGACCTCCAGAACAGCAGTCACACCTCTTAACCAATAGGCAACAATCAAACGCTAACAATCATTTTTATTGAACAAAAGCGCTATCACTTTCCAACAAAAGCGCAAAAACTTTCAAGCAAAAATTTGCATAAAAAAGACGCCTACAATAATTGCCTTAAACTTCGTTCGAGAGCAATTAAAAACTGACAAATGGCTAAGAACTAGCAATGTCTAGCAGTCACGTGATTGATTTATATCATCAAACATTTGTTCAATTCTAACCTCCAAGAAAAAAAACTTTTGACTCAATTACATTTAGTTTTCCAAACACATTTAGTGAACTTTCGGAAGAGGAAAAACGCTCACATTCTTGGCTTTTTACCCATAAACCACGTCAAAACTTAAGAGCAAATTAAATTAATTGTAGCGTTATCATCAACAACAAAACAACATTACTGAAGCATCAATCACTTCAAAATAGAACTACATTAATCACCAATAGAACAATACATCAAATTAAAACCCAGAGATCAAAGCTATACAATCAATCCATCCAATCAATTCACACATGTTCAAACACAGCCTCCTCAGGCAATCATTAGGTCAGCTTAACTAAAACCCCAGAAATCATTTCAAACTAAATCTGGCCACAATTACGCAACCAGATGCGGCTCATTTTCTTGATCCACTTCGCTGTTAGCCTCAATTTTCTTTTTCTCAAGAAACTGATTTCCATTCTGATCCATATCGGCAAAATTTTCAGTTGATTTGAGCGGCATTTCCTTCTCTTCGGCAACCAGTTCCTGACCGTTCAAATCACTATCATCTGTTTTCAGCTCACTGATAAGATCTGGCACTTGACACAGCTCAGCAGTCTTTACTTCCTCTGCGTCGTAGCCTTCTTCATTGAAGGATAACTCCACAACGGAGTGGTCAGTAAGGCAAGGTGATTTCTGTGGAACCTGTCAACAAATGTATGGTTTTTAAAGTGCTCATTTGGCAATCTTCTAATTACATTTCACATCGTATAAACACAACATGGGGCCAATTATCCGACATTTATATTCGATTTAAGATCTAGACAAATCTTCAACAGCCAAATAATCTTTGACATGAAACTGAAGTTCTCCCGAGTATTTTAAGATGCAAAACTGCACAAATGATTCTTCGTTTTCCTTATTTCTCCGACGCAAGTAATGAGGGGAAAAACTCGCTCGGCTCTTTTTTATTGTTTCAATTTTGCATCTTGAGATACTCATCAAAAAGATATGAGTGTAATTACCTGAAACTTCTCGCAGAGTAGAATATTAGTTGTCTTTTAATTTCTTATTTGAGGTCATATGGAGTTCAAAAAATCCGGGGTTTCACTTCAAAAGTAGTTATTAAAAAATTCCAGAAAATAATTAAAAGTTTTTATGCTTTACGAACAATTTTTGTTTCAGCAAACAATAATAACAGAGGTGGGATCAAAACTTATTTCAATCAGACAAACTGAAATTCGTCAACATATTTTTTTGATATTTTTTTCGAAAAGTTTTCTCAATATTCCTCCGCCGAGATACTTCATTATTAGCAGCCTCAAGTAAAAAAAGCAAAATATTGACCAAGGTAAAGCTAAGAATAACCGTGACCTTAGTGAAATAGTGGTAAAAGTTATTTAGAGAGCGAGGTAAAGTCATTTGAAAAATTTTGTTCCTGACTGACAAAAATCCATTAGCTCCAATAACATTGCAACGCAGTATTACGACCCTTACAGGGATGTGGACTTGTATACGACAAAAATCCCATGCAGATAGAGATCGATTGGACTTTGAACCGTCCGCAGCTCCACACTTTGGTGGAAGCTGGCAGCATCTGTTCCAAATCATCATTAACATCATACTTTCAACATGAAACCAACCAAAATGATTGCTAGACTCCCTCACAATAGACTATCCTTGCAAATGATTTTTTATAAACTTACCGCAACGCCGGGAGAACGTAGCCTTGAAAGGCTTTATCAGCGTTGCTGCAGGGGTATTTTTAAAAATCAAGCAGCTCTGAAAATGGTCAATTTATAACAATTTCTGCTATTCTCAGCATTTAAAATTGGACGTTTTGAAGACTGTGCATTAATTTTTTTTATCTAACCAATTGAAGTATTCGTCATAACGGACAAAGGTAAATGAGAGGACTAAACAAAAAGACTTTAATGTTGATTTCTGTTAAAAGTAGTGCCTTATTGATAAAGATCCAACGTGATTCAAGAAAAACCTGTTTTAATAATTAAAATTTTGTAAAAAAAAGTTTGTGCACCTAGAACTTTTTCAGAACATGACGACAAAGGCGTTAGTTATTGCTACGCTCATTTTTCTCTCTTAATATGTCAGCAAAACTTAAATTCACCCGGTGTTTGCAAAAATTAATAAAAAAAATCAGTGTTCTTTGATTTCCAAGTTGCTTGATCTCCATTATTTAGTGAGATAATTTTAATTTGGACTGTTTGGCAATTCCATTGCACAATATTTCCCTAAAAATTTTTTCCAGAGAAAACTTGCCTCATGCTTTTAAATTCTACTATCAACCCTTTAAAAATCCTATTGCTTCAGGCGATGTCAAAATAATCCTTAAAGCTATATTATTTTCAAATACGCCATGAGAAAACCAACTATCGTCATGTTCGAGATAAACTTTTCACAATTAGTAGCAGTGGCAATATCTTCACTTTTTCGGAGAATTTTTCTCAATATTCCTCAGCCGAGATGCTTCATTATTAGCAGCCTCCAGTAATAAACAAAGCAAGTTATTGACCATGGTAAAGCTAAGGATAGTCGTGACCTTAGTGAAATAGTGGTAAAAGTTATTTAGAGAGTAAGGTTAGGTCATTTGAAAAAATTTGTCACAGACTGTAGAAAAAAATCCATTAGCTCCAATATCATTGCAACGCAGTATTACGACCCTTACAGGGATGTGGACTTGTATACGACAAAAATCCCATGCAGATAGAGATCGATTGGACTTTGAACCGTCCGCAGCTCCATACTTTGATGGAAGCTGGCAGCATCTGTTCCAAATCATCATTAACATCATACTTTCAACATGAAACCAACCAAAATGATTGCTAGACTCCCTCACAATAGACTATCCTTGCAAATGATTTTTTATAAACTTACCGCAACGCCGGGAGAACGTAGCCTTGAAAGGCTTTATCAGCGTTGCTGCAGGGGTATTTTTAAAAATCAAGCAGCTCTGAAAATGGTCAATTTATAACAATTTCTGCTATTCTCAGCATTTAAAATTGGACGTTTTGAAGACTGTGCATTAATTTTTTTTATCTAACCAATTGAAGTATTCGTCATAACGGACAAAGGTAAATGAGAGGACTAAACAAAAAGACTTTAATGTTGATTTCTGTTAAAAGTAGTGCCTTATTGATAAAGATCCAACGTGATTCAAGAAAAACCTGTTTTAATAATTAAAATTTTGTAAAAAAAAGTTTGTGCACCTAGAACTTTTTCAGAACATGACGACAAAGGCGTTAGTTATTGCTACGCTCATTTTTCTCTCTTAATAAGTCAGTAAAAATTGAATTAACCCGGTGTTCGCAAAAATTAATGAAAAAACAATCAGTTTTCTTTGATTTCCAAGTTGCTTGATCTCCCTTAGTGTGATAATTTTAATTTGGACTGTTTGGTAATTCGATTGCACAAAATTTTCCGAAATATTTTTTCCAGAGAAAACTTGCCTCATGCTTTTAAATTCTACTATCAACCCTTTAAAAATCCTGTTGCTTCAGGCGATGTCAAAATAATCCTTAAAGCTATATTATTTTCAAATACGCCATCAGACAACCAACTATCGTCATGTTCGAGATAAACTTTTCACAATTAGTAGCAGTGGCAATATCTTCACTTTTTCGAAGAAGTTTTCTCAATATTCCTCAGCCGAGATGCTTCATTATTAGCAGCCTCCAGTAATAAACAAAGCAAGTTATTGACCATGGTAAAGCTAAGGATAGTCGTGACCTTAGTGAAATAGTGGTAAAAGTTATTTAGAGAGTAAGGTTAGGTCATTTGAAAAAATTTGTTACAGACTGTAGAAAAAAATCCATTAGCTCCCATAACATTGCAACGCAGTATTACGACCCTTACAGGGGTAAGGACTTGTATACGACAAAATCCCAAGCAGATAGAGATCGATTGGACTTTGAACCGTCCGCAGCTCCACACTTTGATGGAAGCTGGCAGCATCTGTTCCAAATCATCATTAACATCATACTTTCAACATGAAACCAACCAAAATGATTGCTAGACTCCCTCACAATAGATTATCCTTGCAAATGATTTTTTATAAACTTACCGCAACGCCGGGAGAACGCCCAATAGGCAACAATCAAAGGCTAACAATCATTTTTATTGAACAAAAGCGCTATCACTTTCCAACAAAAGCGCAAAAACTTTCAAGCAAAAATTTGCATAAAAAAGACGCTTAAAATAATTGCCTTAAACTTCGTTCGAGAGCAATTAAAAACTGACAAATGGTTAAGAACTAGCAATGTCTAGCAGTCACGTGTTTGATTTATATCATCAAACATTTGTTCAATTCTAACCTCCAAGAAAAAAAACTTTTGACTCAATTACATTTAGTTTTCCGAACACATTTAGTGAACTTTCGGAAGAGGAAAAACGCTCACATTCTTGAATGGCTTTTTACCCATAAACCACGTCAAAACTTAAGAGCAAATTAAATTAATTGTAGCGTTATCATCAACAACAAAACAACATTACTGAAGCATCAATCACTTCAAAATAGAGCTACATTAATCACCAATAGAACAATACATCAAATTAAAACCCAGAGATCAAAGCTATACAATCAATCCATACAATCAATTCACACATGTTCAAACACAGCCTCCTCAGGCAATCATTAGGTCAGCTTAACTAAAACCCCAGAAATCATTTCAAACTAAATCTGGCCACAATTACGCAACCAGATGCGGCTCATTTTCTTGATCCACTTCGCTGTTAGCCTCAATTTTCTTTTTCTCAAGAAACTGATTTCCATTCTGATCCATATCGGCAAAATTTTCAGTTGATTTGAGCGGCATTTCCTTCTCTTCGGCAACCAGTTCCTGACCGTTCAAATCACTATCATCTGTTTTCAGCTCACTGATAAGATCTGGCACTTGACACAGCTCAGCAGTCTTTACTTCCTCTGCGTCGTAGCCTTCTTCATTGAAGGATAACTCCACAACGGAGTGGTCAGTAAGGCAAGGTGATTTCTGTGGAACCTGTCAACAAATGTATGGTTTATAAAGCGCTCATTTGGCAATCTTCTAATTACATTTCACATCATATAAACACAACATGGGGCCAACTATCCGACATTTAAATTCGATTTAAGATCTAGACAAATCTTCAACAGCCAAATAATCTTTGACATGAAACTGAACTCTCTCCCGAGTATTTTAAGATGCAAAACTGCACAAATGGTTCTTCGTTTTCCTTATTTCTCCGACGCAAGTAATGAGGGGAAAAACTCGCTCGGCTCTTTTTTATTGTTTCAATTTTGCATCTTGAGATACTCATCAAAAAGATATGAGTGTAATTAACTGAAACTTCTCGCAGAGTAGAATATTAGTTGTCTTTTAATTTCTTATTTGAGGTCATATGGAGTTCAAAAAATCAGGGGTTTCACTTCAAAAGTAGTTATTAAAAAATTCCAGAAAATAATTAAAAGTTTTTATGCTTTACGAACAATTTTTGTTTCAGCAAACAATAATAACAGAGGTGGGATCACAACTTACTTCAATCTGACAAACTGAAATTCGTCAACATATTTTTTTGATATTTTTTTCGAAAAGTTTTCTCAATATTCCTCCGCCGAGATACTTCATTATTTGCAGCGTCAAGTAAAAAAAGCAAAATATTGACCAAGGTAAAGCTAAGAATAACCGTGACCTTAGTGAAATAGTGCTAAAAGTTATTTAGAGAGCGAGGTAAAGTCATTTGAAAAATTTTGTTCCTGACTGTGACAAAAATCCATTAGCTCCAATAACATTGCAACGCAGTATTACGACCCTTACAGGGATGTGGACTTGTATACGACAAAAATACCATGCAGATAGATCGATTGGACTTTGAACCGTCCGCAGCTCCACACTTTGATGGAAGCTGGCAGCATCTGTTCCAAATCATCATTAACATCATACTTTCAACATGAAACCAACCAAAATGATTGCTAGACTCCCTCACAATAGATTATCCTTGCAAATGATTTTTTATAAACATACCGCAACGCCGGGAGAACGTAGCCTTGAAAGGCTTTATCAGCGTTGCTGCAGGGGTATTTTTAAAAATCATGCAGCTCTGAAAATGGTCAATTTATAACAATTTCTGCTATTCTCAGCTTTTAAAATTGGACGTTTTGAAGACTGTGCATTAATTTTTTTATCTAACCAATTGAAGTATTCGTCATAACGGACAAAGGAAAATGAGAGGACTAAACAAAAAGACTTTAATGTTGATTTCTGTTAAAAGTAGTGCCTTATTGATAAAGATCCAACGTGATTCAAGAAAAACCTGTTTTAATAATTAAAATTTTGTGAAAAAAAGTTTGTGCACCTAGAACTTCTTCAGAACATGACGACAAAGGCGTTAGTTATTGCTACGCTCATTTTTCTCTCTTAATAAGTCAGTAAAAATTGAATTAACCCGGTGTTCGCAAAAATTAATGAAAAAACAATCAGTTTTCTTTGATTTCCAAGTTGCTTGATCTCCCTTAGTGTGATAATTTTAATTTGGACTGTTTGGTAATTCGATTGCACAAAATTCTCCGAAATATTTTTTCCAGAGAAAACTTGCCTCATGCTTTTAAATTCTACTATCAACCCTTTAAAAATCCTGTTGCTTCAGGCGATGTCAAAATAATCCTTAAAGCTATATTATTTTCAAATACGCCATCAGACAACCAACTATCGTCATGTTCGAGATAAACTTTTCACAATTAGTAGCAGTGGCAATATCTTCACTTTTTCGAAGAAGTTTTCTCAATATTCCTCAGCCGAGATGCTTCATTATTAGCAGCCTCCAGTAATAAACAAAGCAAGTTATTGACCATGGTAAAGATAAGGATAGTCGTGACCTTAGTGAAATAGTGGTAAAAGTTATTTAGAGAGTAAGGTTAGGTCATTTGAAAAAATTTGTTACAGATTGTAGAAAAAAAATCCATTAGCTCCAATAACATTGCAACGCAGTATTACGACCCTTACAGGGGTAAGGACTTGTATACGACAAAAACCCAAGCAGATAGAGATCGATTGGACTTTGAACCGTCCGCAGCTCCACACTTTGATGGAAGCTGGCAGCATCTGTTCCAAATCATCATTAACATCATACTTTCAACATGAAACCAACCAAAATGATTGCTAGACTCCCTCACAATAGACTATCCTTGCAAATGATTTTTTATAAACTTACCGCAACGCCGGGAGAACGTAGCCTTGAAAGGCTTTATCAGCGTTGCTGCAGGGGTATTTTTAAAAATCAAGCAGCTCTGAAAATCGTCAATTTATAACAATTTCTGCTATTCTCAGCTTTTAAAATTGGACGTTTTGAAGACTGTGCATTAATTTTTTTTATCTAACCAATTGAAGTATTCGTCATAACGGACAAAGGAAAATGAGAGGACTAAACAAAAAGACTTTAATGATGGTTTCTGTTAAAAGTAGTGCCTTATTGAAAAAGATCCAACGTGATTGAAGAAAAACCTGTTTTAATAATTAAAATTTTGTAAAAAAAAGTTTGTGCACCTAAAACTTTTTCAGAACATGACGACAAAGGCGTTAGTTATTGCTACGCTCATTTTTCTCTCTTAATAAGTCAGTAAAAATTGAATTAAGCCGGTGTTCGCAAAAATTAATGAAAAAACAATCCGTTTTCTTTGATTTCCAAGTTGCTTGATCTCCCTTAGTGTGATATTTCAATTTGGACTGTTTGGTAATTCGATTGCACAAAATTTTCCGAAATATTTTTTCCAGAGAAAACTTGCCTCATGCTTTTAAATTCTACTATCAACCCTTTAAAAATCCTATTGCTTCAGGCGATGTCAAAATAATCCTTAAAGCTATATTATTTTCAAATACGCCATGAGAAAACCAACTATCGTCATGTTCGAGATAAACTTTTCACAATTAGTAGCAGTGGCAATATCTTCACTTTTTCGGAGAAGTTTTCTCAATATTCCTCAGCCGAGATGCTTCATTATTAGCAGCCTCCAGTAATAAACAAAGCAAGTTATTGACCATGGTAAAGCTAAGGATAGTCGTGACCTTAGTGAAATAGTGGTAAAAGTTATTTAGAGAGTAAGGTTAGGTCATTTGAAAAAATTTGTTACAGACTGTAGAAAAAAATCCATTAGCTCCAATATCATTGCAACGCAGTATTACGACCCTTACAGGGACGTGGACTTGTATACGACAAAAATCCCATGCAGATAGAGATCGATTGGACTTTGAACCGTCCGCAGCTCCACACTTTGATGGAAGCTGGCAGCATCTGTTCCAAATCATCATTAACATCATACTTTCAACATGAAACCAACCAAAATGATTGCTAGACTCCCTCACAATAGACTATCCTTGCAAATGATTTTTTATAAACTTACCGCAACGCCGGGAGAACGTAGCCTTGAAAGGCTTTATCAGCGTTGCTGCAGGGGTATTTTTAAAAATCAAGCAGCTCTGAAAATCGTCAATTTATAACAATTTCTGCTATTCTCAGCTTTTAAAATTGGACGTTTTGAAGACTGTGCATTAATTTTTTTTATCTAACCAATTGAAGTATTCGTCATAACGGACAAAGGAAAATGAGAGGACTAAACAAAAAGACTTTAATGATGGTTTCTGTTAAAAGTAGTGCCTTATTGATAAAGATCCAACGTGATTGAAGAAAAACCTGTTTTAATAATTAAAATTTTGTAAAAAAAAGTTTGTGCACCTAAAACTTTTTCAGAACATGACGACAAAGGCGTTAGTTATTGCTACGCTCATTTTTCTCTCTTAATAAGTCAGTAAAAATTGAATTAAGCCGGTGTTCGCAAAAATTAATGAAAAAACAATCCGTTTTCTTTGATTTCCAAGTTGCTTGATCTCCCTTAGAGTGATATTTTAATTTGGACTGTTTGGTAATTCGATTGCACAAAATTTTCCGAAATATTTTTTCCAGAGAAAACTTGCCTCATGCTTTTAAATTCTACTATCAACCCTTTAAAAATCCTATTGCTTCAGGCGATGTCAAAATAATCCTTAAAGCTATATTATTTTCAAATACGCCATGAGAAAACCAACTATCGTCATGTTCGAGATAAACTTTTCACAATTAGTAGCAGTGGCAATATCTTCACTTTTTCGGAGAAGTTTTCTCAATATTCCTCAGCCGAGGTGCTTCACTATTAGCAGCCTCCAGTAATAAACAAAGCAAGTTATTGACCATGGTAAAGCTAAGGATAGTCGTGACCTTAGTGAAATAGTGGTAAAAGTTATTTAGAGAGTAAGGTTAGGTCATTTGAAAAAATTTGTTACAGACTGTAGAAAAAAATCCATTAGCTCCAATATCATTGCAACGCAGTATTACGACACTTACAGGGATGTGGACTTGTATACGACAAAAATCCCATGCAGATAGAGATCGATTGGACTTTGAACCGTCCGCAGCTCCACACTTTGAAGGAAGCTGGCAGCATCTGTTCCAAATCATCATTAACATCATACTTTCAACATGAAACCAACCAAAATGATTGCTAGACTCCCTCACAATAGATTATCCTTGCAAATGATTTTCTATAAACTTACCGCAACGCCGGGAGAACGTAGCCTTGAAAGGCTTTATCAGCGTTGCTGCAGGGGTGTTTTTAAAAATCAAGCAGCTCTGAAAATGGTCAATTTATAACAATTTCTGCTATTCTCAGCTTTTAAAATTGGACGTTTTGAAGACTGCATTAATTTTTTTTTATCTAACCAATTGAAGTATTCGTCATAACGGACAAAGGAAAATGAGAGGACTAAACAAAAAGACTTTAATGTTAATTTCTGTTAAAAGTAGTGCCTTATTGATAAAGATCCAACGTGATTCAAGAAACACCTGTTTTAATAATTTAAATTTTGTAAAAAAAAAGTTTGTGCACCTAAAACTTTTTCAGAACATGACAAAGGCGTTAGTTATTGCTACACTCATTTTTCTCTCTTAATAAGTCAGTAAAAATTGAATTAACCCGGTGTTCGCAAAAATTAATGAAAAAACAATCAGTTTTCTTTGATTTCCAAGTTGCTTGATCTCCCTTAGTGTGATAATTTTAATTTGGACTGGTTGGTAATTCGATTGCACAAAATTTTCCGAAATATTTTTTCCAGAGAAAACTTGCCTCATGCTTTTAAATTCTACTATTAACCCTTCAAAAATCCTATTGCTTCAGGCGATGTCAAAATAATCCTTAAAGCTATATTATTTTCAAATACGCCATGAGACAACCAACTATCGTCATGTTCGAGATAAACTTTTCACAATTAGTAGCAGTGGCAATATCTTCACTTTTTCGAAGAAGTTTTCTCAATATTCCTCAGCCAAGATGCTTCATTATAAGCAGCTTCCAGTAATAAACAAAGCCAGTTATTGACCATGGTAAAGCTAAGGATAGTCGTGACCTTAGTGAAATAGTGGTAAAAGTTATTTAGAGAGTAAGGTTAGGTCATTTGAAAAAATTTGTTACACACTGTAGAAAAAAAAATCCATTAGCTCCAATAACAATGCAACGCAGTATTACGACCCTTACAGGGATGAGGGCTTGTATACGACAAAAATCCCATGCAGATAGAGATCGATTGGACTTTGAACCGTCCGCAGCTCCACACTTTGATGGAAGCTGGCAGTATCTGTTCCAAACCATCATTAACATCGTACTTTCAACCTGAACCCAACCAAAATGATTGCTAGACTACCTAACAATAGATTATCTATGCATATGATTTTTTTATTAATTTACCGAACGCCGGGAAAACGTAGCCTTGAAAGGCTTTATCAGCGTTGCTGCAGGAGTATTTCTAAAAAAAATTAAGCAGCTCTGAAAAAGGTCAATTTATAACAAATAATCCTATTCTCAGCTTTTAAAATTGGACGTTTTGAAGACTGCATTAATTTTTTTATCTAACCAATTGAAGTATTCATCATAACGGACAAAGGAAAATGAGAGGACTAAACCAAAAAGACTTTAATGATGATTTCTGTGAAAAGTAGTGCCTTATTGATAGAAAAGATACAACGTGGTTCAAGAAAAACCTGTTTTAAAAAGTTAACATTTTGTTACAAAAAGTTTGTGGACGTAAATCTTGTTCAGAACATGACGAAAAAGGCGTTAGTTATTTCTACGCTCAATTTTCTCTCTTAATATGTCAGCAAAACTTGAATTAAACCGGTGTTCGCAAAAATTGATGAAAGAACAAACAGTTTTCTTTGATTTCCAAGTTGCTTCATCTCCATTATTTAGTGTGATAATTTTAATTTAGACTGTTTGGTAATTCGATTGCACAAAATTTCCCGAAAAATTTCTTCCAGAGAAAACTTGCCACATGCTTTTAAATTCTACCATCGACCCTTTACAAATCCAATTGCTTGAAGGGATGTCAAAACAATCCTTAAAACTATATTATTTTAAATAATGCCATGAGACATCCAACTATCGTCAAGTTCGAGACAAACTTTTCACAATTAGTAACAGTGGCAATATCTTCACTAATATTTTTTTCGAAGAATTTTTTTCAATATTCCTCAGCTGAGATGCTTCATTATTAGCAGCCTCCTGTAATAAACAAAGCAAATTATTGACCATGGTAAAGCTAAGAATAATCGTGACCTTAGTGAAATAGTGGTAGAAGTTATTTAGAGAGTAAGGTTAGGTCAATTGAAAAACTTTGTTACTGATTGTAGAAAAAAAATCCATTAGCTCCAATAAGATTGCAACGCAGTATTACAAAACTTAGAGGCATATGGACTTGCATACGAACAAAATCTCATACAGATAGAGATCGAATGAACCGTCCGCAGCTCCACACTTTGAGGGAAGCTGGCAGCATCTGTTCCACATCATCATCAATATCATACTTTCAACATGAACCCAACCAAACTGATTGCTAGACTCCCTCACAATAGATTATCTTTCCAAACGATTTTTTTATAAATTTACCGCAACGCCGGGAGTATGTAGCCTTGAAAGGCTTTATCAGCGTTGCTGCAGGAGCATTTCTAAAAAAATTAAGCAGCTCTGAAAAAGGTCAATTTATAACAATTTATCCTATTCTCAGCTTATAAAATTAGACGTTTTGCAGACTGTGCATTATATTTTTATCTAACCAATTGAAGTACTCATAATAGCGAAAAAAGGAAAATGAGAGGACTAAACAACAAGACTTTGATGATGATTTCTGTGAAAGGTAGTGCCTTAATGATAGAAAAGATACGTGGTTCAAGAAAAACCTGTTTCAAAAACTTGATAATTAGTTACAAAAAGTTTGTGGACCTAAAACTTGTTCAGAAAATGACAAACAAACGTTCATTATTGCTACGCTCATTTTTCTCTTTTAATATGACAGCGAAATTTAAATTAACCCGGTGTTCGCAAAAATTAATGAAAGAACAATCAGTTTTCTTCGATTTCCAAGTTGCTTGATCTCCATTATTTAGTGTGATAATTTTAATTTGGACTGCTTGGCAATTCCATTGCACAATATTTCCCCTTAAAATTTCTTCCAGAGAAAACTTGCCTCATGCTTTTAAATTCTGCTATCAACAATTTACAAATCCAATTGCTTATGGCGATGTCAAAACAGTCCTTAAAACTATATTATTTTAAATAACGCCATGAAACATCCAACTATCGCCTAGTTCGAGATAAACTTTTCACAATTAGTAACAGTGGCAATATCTTCACTGATATTTTCGAAGAAGTTTTCTCAATATTCCTCAGCCGAGATGCTTCATTATTAGCAGCCTCCAGTAATACACAAAGCAAATTATTGACCATGGTAAAGCTAACAATAATCGTGGACTTAGTGAAACAGTGGTAAAAGTTAATTACAGTGTAAGTTAGGTCATTTGGAAAAACTTTGTTACTGACTGTAGAAAAAAAATCCATTAGCTCCAATAACATTGCAACGCAGTATTACGAAACTTAGAGGGATATGGACTTGTATACGAACCAAATCTCATGCAGATAGAGATCGAATGCACTTTGAACCGTCCGCAGCTCCACACTTTGATGGAAGCTGGCAGTATCTGTTCCAAACCATCATTAACATCGTACTTTCAACATGAACCCAACCAAAATGATTGCTAGACTCCCTAACAATAGATTATCTATGCAAATGATTTTTTTATAAATTTACCGAACGCCGGGAAAACGTAGCCTTGAAAGGCTTTATCAGCGTTGCTGCAGGAGTACTCTAAAAAAAATTAAGCAGCTCTGAAAAAGGTCAATTTATAACAAATAATCCTATTCTCAGCTTTTAAAATTGGACGTTTTGAAGACTGTGCATTAATTTTTTTATCTAACCAATTGAAGTATTCATCATAATGGACAAAGGAAAATGAGAGGACTAAACCAAAAAGACTTTAATGTTGATTTCTGTGAAAAGTAGTGCCTTATTGATAAAAAGATACAACGTGGTTCAAGCAAAACCTGTTTCAAAAAGTTAACATTTTCTTACAAAAAGTTTGTGGACCTAAAACTTGTTCAGAACATGACAAAAGGCGTTAATTATTGCTACGCTCATTTTTCTCTCTTAATATGTCAGCAAAACTTAAATTAACCCGGTGTTCGCAAAAAATAATAAAAAAAGCAGTGTTCTTTGATTTCCAAGATGCTTGGTCTCCATTATTTAGTGTGATAATTTTAATTTGGACTGTTTGGCAATTCCATTGCACAATATTTCCCTAAAAATTTTTTCCAGAGAAAACTTGCCTCATGCTTTTAAATTCTACTATCAACCCTTTACAAATCCAACTGCTTAAGGCAATGCCAAAGTAATCCTTAAAACTATTATTTTAAAATATGCCATGAGACATCCAACTATCGTCAGGTTCGAGATAAACTTTTCACAGTTAGTAACAGTGGCAATATCTTCACTGATATTTTTCTTTGAAGAAGTTTTCTCAATATTCCTCAGCCAAGATGCGTCATTATTAGCAGCCTCCAGTAATAAACAAAGCAAATTATTGACCATGGCAAAGCTAAGAATAATCGTGATCTTAGTGAAATAGTGGTAAAAGTTAATTAGCGTAATGTTAGGTCACTTGAACAACTTTGATACTGACTGTAGAAAAAAAATCCATTAGCTCCAGTAACATTGCAACGCAGTATTACGAAACTTAAAGGGATATGGACTTGTATACGAACAAAATCTCATGCAGATAGAGAACGGATGGACTTTAATCCGTCCGCAGCTCCACACTTTGATGGAAGCTGGCAGCATCTGTTCCAAATCATCATTAACGTCATACTTTAACATGAACCCAACCAAAATGATTGCTAGACTCCCTAACAATAGATTATCTATGCAAATGAATTTTTTATAAATTTACCGAACGCCGGGAAAACGTAGCCTTGAAAGGATTTATCAGCGTTGCTGCAGGAGTATTTCTAAAAAAAAATAAGCAGCTCTGAAAAAGGTAAATTTATAACAAATAATCCTATTCTCAGCTTTTAATATTGGACGTTTTGAAGACTGTGCATTAATTTTTTTATCTAACCAATTGAAGTATTCATCATAACGGACAAAGGAAAATGAGAGGACTAAACCAAAAAGACTTTAATGTTGATTTCTGTGAGAAGTAGTGCCTTATTGATAAAAAAGATACAACGTGGTTCAAGCAAAACCTGTTTCAAAAAGTTACATTTTGTTACAAAAAGTTTGTGGACCTAAAACTTGTTCAGAACATGATAAAAGGCGTTAATTATTGCTACGCTCATTTTTCTCTCTTAATATGTCAGCAAAACTTAAATTAACCCGGTGTTTGCAAAAATTAATAAAAAAAATCAGTGTTCTTTGATTTCCAAGTTGCTTGATCTCCATTATTTAGTGTGATAATTTTAATTTGGACTGTTTGGCAATTCCATTGCACAATATTTCCCTAAAAATTTTTTCCAGAGAAAACTTGACTCATGCTTTTAAATTCTACTATCAACCCTTTACAAATCCAACTGCTTAAGGCAATGCCAAAGTAATCCTTAAAACTATATTATTTTAAAATATGCCACGAGACATCCAACTATCGTCAGGTTCGAGATAAACTTTTCACAGTTAGTAACAGTGGCAATATCTTCACTGATATTTTTCTTTGAAGAAGTTTTCTCAATATTCCTCAGCCGAGATGCGTCATTATTAGCAGCCTCCAGTAATATACAAAGCAAATTATTGACCATGGCAAAGCTAAGAATAATCGTGATCTTAGTGAAATAGTGGTAAAAGTTAATTAGCGTAATGTTAGGTCACTTGAACAACTTTGATACTGACTGTAGAAAAAAAATCCATTAGCTCCAGTAACATTGCAACGCAGTATTACGAAACTTAAAGGGATATGGACTTGTATACGAACAAAATCTCATGCAGATAGAGAACGGATGGACTTTAATCCGTCCGCAGCTCCACACTTTGATGGAAGCTGGCAGCATCTGTTCCAAATCATCATTAACGTCATACTTTCAACATGAACCCAACCAAAATGATTGCTAGACTCCCTCACAATAGATTATCTTTGCTAATGATTTTTTTTATAAATTTACCGAACGCCGGAAGAACGTAGCCTTGAAAGGCTTTATCAGCGTTGCTGCAGGAGTATTTCCAAAAAAATTAAGCAGCTCTGAAAAAGGTCAATTTATAACAATTTATCCTATTCCCAGCCTTTAAAATTGGACGTTTTGAAGACTGTGCATTAATTTTTTATCTAACCAATTGAAGTATTCGTCATAACGGACAAAGGAAAATGAGAGGACTAAACAAAAAGACTTTAATATTGATTTCTGTGAAAGTAGTGCCTTATTGATAGAAAAGATCCAACGTGGTTCAAGAAAAACCTATTCTAAAAACTTAACAATTTGTTACAAAAAGTTTGTGGACCTAAAAGTTGTTGAGAACATGACGAAAAAAGGCGTTAATTATTGCTAGGCTCATTTTTCTCTCTTAATATGTAAGCGAAATTTAAATTAACCCGGTGTTTGTAAAAATTAATGAAAGAACAATCAGTGTTCTTTGATTTCCAAGTTGCTTGATCTCCATTATTTAGTGTGAAAATTTTAATTTGGACTGTTTGGTAATTCGATTGCACAAAATTTCTCTAGAAATTTCTCAAGAGAAAACTTGCCTCATGCTTTTAAATTCTACTATCAACCCTTTACAAATCCAACTGCTTAAGGCAATGCCAAAGTAATCCTTAAAACTATTATTTTAAAATATGCCATGAGACATCCAACTATCGTCAGGTTCGAGATAAACTTTTCACAGTTAGTAACAGTGGCAATATCTTCACTGATATTTTTCTTTGAAGAAGTTTTCTCAATATTCCTCAGCCAAGATGCGTCATTATTAGCAGCCTCCAGTAATAAACAAAGCAAATTATTGACCATGGCAAAGCTAAGAATAATCGTGATCTTAGTGAAATAGTGGTAAAAGTTAATTAGTGTAATGTTAGGTCACTTGAACAACTTTGATACTGACTGTAGAAAAAAAATCCATTAGCTCCAATAACATTGCAACGCAGTATTACGAAACTTAGAGGGATATGGACTTGTATACGAACCAAATCTCATGCAGATAGAGATCGAATGCACTTTGAACCGTCCGCAGCTCCACACTTTGATGGAAGCTGGCAGTATCTGTTCCAAACCATCATTAACATCGTACTTTAACATGAACCCAACCAAAATGATTGCTAGACTCCCTAACAATAGATTATCTATGCAAATGAATTTTTTATAAATTTACCGAACGCCGGGAAAACGTAGCCTTGAAAGGATTTATCAGCGTTGCTGCAGGAGTATTTCTAAAAAAAAATAAGCAGCTCTGAAAAAGGTAAATTTATAACAAATAATCCTATTCTCAGCTTTTAATATTGGACGTTTTGAAGACTGTGCATTAATTTTTTTATCTAACCAATTGAAGTATTCATCATAACGGACAAAGGAAAATGAGAGGACTAAACCAAAAAGACTTTAATGTTGATTTCTGTGAGAAGTAGTGCCTTATTGATAAAAAAGATACAACGTGGTTCAAGCAAAACCTGTTTCAAAAAGTTACATTTTGTTACAAAAAGTTTGTGGACCTAAAACTTGTTCAGAACATGATAAAAGGCGTTAATTATTGCTACGCTCATTTTTCTCTCTTAATATGTCAGCAAAACTTAAATTAACCCGGTGTTTGCAAAAATTAATAAAAAAAATCAGTGTTCTTTGATTTCCAAGTTGCTTGATCTCCATTATTTAGTGTGATAATTTTAATTTGGACTGTTTGGCAATTCCATTGCACAATATTTCCCTAAAAATTTTTTCCAGAGAAAACTTGACTCATGCTTTTAAATTCTACTATCAACCCTTTACAAATCCAACTGCTTAAGGCAATGCCAAAGTAATCCTTAAAACTATATTATTTTAAAATATGCCATGAGACATCCAACTATCGTCAGGTTCGAGATAAACTTTTCACAGTTAGTAACAGTGGCAATATCTTCACTGATATTTTTCTTTGAAGAAGTTTTCTCAATATTCCTCAGCCGAGATGCGTCATTATTAGCAGCCTCCAGTAATATACAAAGCAAATTATTGACCATGGCAAAGCTAAGAATAATCGTGATCTTAGTGAAATAGTGGTAAAAGTTAATTAGCGTAATGTTAGGTCACTTGAACAACTTTGATACTGACTGTAGAAAAAAAATCCATTAGCTCCAGTAACATTGCAACGCAGTATTACGAAACTTAAAGGGATATGGACTTGTATACGAACAAAATCTCATGCAGATAGAGAACGGATGGACTTTAATCCGTCCGCAGCTCCACACTTTGATGGAAGCTGGCAGCATCTGTTCCAAATCATCATTAACGTCATACTTTCAACATGAACCCAACCAAAATGATTGCTAGACTCCCTCACAATAGATTATCTTTGCTAATGATTTTTTTTATAAATTTACCGAACGCCGGAAGAACGTAGCCTTGAAAGGCTTTATCAGCGTTGCTGCAGGAGTATTTCCAAAAAAATTAAGCAGCTCTGAAAAAGGTCAATTTATAACAATTTATCCTATTCCCAGCCTTTAAAATTGGACGTTTTGAAGACTGTGCATTAATTTTTTATCTAACCAATTGAAGTATTCGTCATAACGGACAAAGGAAAATGAGAGGACTAAACAAAAAGACTTTAATATTGATTTCTGTGAAAGTAGTGCCTTATTGATAGAAAAGATCCAACGTGGTTCAAGAAAAACCTATTCTAAAAACTTAACAATTTGTTACAAAAAGTTTGTGGACCTAAAAGTTGTTGAGAACATGACGAAAAAAGGCGTTAATTATTGCTAGGCTCATTTTTCTCTCTTAATATGTAAGCGAAATTTAAATTAACCCGGTGTTTGTAAAAATTAATGAAAGAACAATCAGTGTTCTTTGATTTCCAAGTTGCTTGATCTCCATTATTTAGTGTGAAAATTTTAATTTGGACTGTTTGGTAATTCGATTGCACAAAATTTCCCTAGAAATTTCTCAAGAGAAAACTTGCCTCAAGCTTTTAAATTCTACAATCAACCCTTTAAAAATCCAATTGCTTAAGGCGATGTCAAAATTATCCTTAAAACTATATTATTTTAAAATATGCCATGAGACATCCAACTATCGTCATGTTCGAGATAAACTTTTCACAATTAGTAAGTGGCAAAATCTTCACTGATATTTTTTGGAAGAAGTTTTCGCAATATTCCTCAGCCGAGATGCTTCATTATTAGCAGCCTCCAGTAATAAACAAAGCAACTTATTGACCATGGTAAAGCTAAGAATAATCGTGACCTTAGTGAAATATTGGTAAACGTTAATTACAGTGTAAGGTTAGGTCATTTGAAAAACTTTGTTAATGACTGTAGAAAAAAAAATACATTAGCTCCAATAACATTGCAACGCAGTATTATGAAACTTAGAGGGATATGGACTTGTATACGAACAAAATCTCATGCAGATAGAGATCGAATGGACTTTGAACCATCCGCAGCTCCACACTTTGATGGAAGCTGGCAGCATCTGTTCCAAATCATCATAATCATCATACTTTCAACATGAACCCAACCAAACTGATTGCTAGACTCCCTCACAATAGATTATCTTTGCAAATGATTTTTTATAAATTTACCGCAACGCCGGGAGAACGTAGCCTTAAAAGGCTTTATCAGCGTTGCTGTAGTATTTCTAAAAAAATAAGCAGCTCTGAAAAAGGTCAATTTATAACAATTTATCCTATTCTCAGCTTTTAAAATTGGACGTTTTGAAGACTGCGCATTAAATTTTTATCTAACCATCTGAGGTATTCATAATAGCGGACAAAGGAAAATGAGAGGACTAAACAACAAGACTTTAATGTTGATTTCTGTGAAAGTAGTGCCTTATTGATAGAAAAGATCCAACGTGGTTCAAGAAAAATCTGTTTTAAAAACTTAACATCTTGTCACAAAAAGTTTGTGGACCTAAAAGTTGTTCAGAACATGACGAAAAAGGCGTTAATGCTACGCTCATATTTTTCTCTTAATATGACAGCAAAATTTTAATTAACCCCGTTTTCGCAAAAATTAGTGAAAGAACCATCAGTTTTCTTTGATTTCCAAAACGCTTGATCTCCATTATTAAGTGTGATAATTTTTAATTAGGACTGTTTGGTAATTCCATTGCAGAAAATTTCCCGAAACACTTTTTCAAGAGAAAACTTACCTCATGCTTTTAAATTCTACTATCAATCCTTTACAAATCCAATCGCTTAAGGCGATGTCAAAATAATCATTAAAACTATATTATTTTAAAACACGCCATGAGACATACAACTATTGTCATGTTAGAGATAAACTTTGCACAAATAGTAAACCAGCAGCTACCTGTTCAAAGGGAGGCTCAGAATCACAAGATGTGTTCATATCCTCATAATCGTCCCTCTCAGCCTGGTCCCTTCGTTCAGAATCGTTGGGGTCGAAATCAGAATCCTCCTCTGACTTGTAGTTTACATCACTCTGATTCAGGAGTTTAATATGGTCAATCTGAAACAATTTCGTTTCTTTATAAAATTATTTTTATCTGCAGATAGTTGAATAATCTAAGCAGCACAACCACCAGTTTCAAAACTTCGGAATACACATTGAGGAATTATTTGTTGCAACCAAATGCCAATATGCTAATTCACATTAAAAATCTTTAAAAATCTCCCAAACTAGAGTGGAAACTGATTAGTTAACATTCACATTGAGTAAACAAAGTGCGGAGCAGTTAACATAAACTATAAAATCCCATTATATTAACATCTAATTTTTTGAACAAAACCACATTGAGAAAACCAAAACAGCAACCGGTTACTTGTAAAAGATAAAACAAAGCTGGGTGGATACAAAACGAGCCCCTTAAAAACATGCTTGCTTAAGTATGCAAAAATAGCCAATTCAACATATTTGTTGCATATGTGAGATCAAAATTTGAATACACCTTAACAGACTATTTTAAAATTACCCTTCTCGATCCATCACGATTAAATTCTATTATTTATAGATTAATCAATTACTTTTTCGAAGCTTTCGTTGAACATTTAGTAATTTCAATTTTCATTTTGACATGACACCAAAAAAAATGACACCAAGAAAAACAATAGTTGAGAATTTTTATCAACACCTGACTTCAAAAAACTCTTTCTTGCTAAAAACAAATTGACTGGGATGAAGGCTAGAAAAAATGAAGGCTGGACAATGAAGGAAAAGATGATGGTAGGCCAAAATTATAATATCTCACTACTTGCCGTTTATTAAATTTAAAAAAAAAGCTTTCAAGCTTTCCCCACTTATTGTTGACATTTTTTTTTACTTTTTTGAGGGCTAGTATATGTGGTATCAAGTTGAAGCTCTCTGCGGTTGCAATTTCACTACTTCCAATTCTTTCGAAACAAATTTTTACCATTTTCGGCCCACAATATCAGAATTTACTCATTTTTGATCAAATTTCGCTAAAATTTTGGTGAAAATTTAATGATTTACAAAAACTAGCGGGATTTCATATCTTTGAAAATAGTTTTCTTATCGTTTTGTCACTAACTCCATACAGTACAGAAAAAAATAGCGTGCTTTAAGCGAAAACAAAATATGCGACAAGCTTTAAGTCAATTTAGAAATTTTTATGAATATTCCACCCGTTTCAAGTGTTATTCATTAAAAAAACTCCACGTACTCTGTCTGCAATTATTTAGATACAATTTCATTGAAGGCATACATCAGGTAGCAGAAAGGCTGATCACACCGAGGAAGCATAGGTAACAAAAACAAAGCTTTAAGGCGCGAACAGCTATTTCTGATATAACAGAAATCAGATTTTCGCGAGACTTTGTCCACTTGCCGTACTTTGACTGCAGGTTTTAGTTTAATCCTCTTAAGAGTATTAAATTTTTCTTAACTGTTATTAAAAAATAACGAGTTAATTCAACTACTGCTTATCTTCAACTGTGAGAATCACTTAAGGATTCTCATGATTTTTGACTTTGGAAATAATTGTTTGGAAAAATGTCAATTTTGTTTAATTCTAGTTTTTCTATTCGTAGTACCGTTTGGCGGCTAGTCTGATTAAGATTAACGATAACAATTCGAACCGAAGAGGCAATTTTTGTTCATCGAGATTAGTTTGTACACATGCAGGTTAAAAGCTAAGAAACAACCGTTTTATCAAGACAGAACATTTTAGATTTTAAATTCTGTTCTGACACGCTTCCGCTTTATTTGGCTCTGTTTCCCTTCTAATTTTCGACAACTTTAAAACAATTTAATGCAATTCGGTCTTCAATTGTACCGTCTCTATCTATGTTTTTAATAATTTTTACAACAGTATTTTTACAGTAAATTTTTATTTCTATTTCACAATTGAACGTTTCATTTTTGATGAAAACAAAACAAATGGCAACTGAAATGCTCACTAGAAGATTATAGCGCCTGCTTTCTTATCATTCTTGCATGTAGCTTAGGTTCCATCAAAATTGATACTATTTTTGAGTTTGAATTTTTTAGCTTTGCTGCTCATATAATAATAATATTCGTTCTGGGAGCGCTGAAACCAAAATTACAGAAGAAAAATATCTCTTATTTTTTAGGTTCCTCAGAGGGAGCTTCAAAGTAAATTGACAGTTGTATAAATTACCAAATCTTTTTTAGTAACTCAAGTGTTGTCACAGAAAAACATCTCTCCGCATGTGAAGAAAACATCTCATATAAATCGCATATTTTTTACTGCTACCTTGTCAAAAAATAGTCTCAAGCATTTTTAATGTTATATGAATTTTTAATTGCTCTTTTTAAAGCTATCAAAATTAGCATGTTTTGGATAAAGTGAGAAAACACCAGTTTTGAAAAGCCAAATTAAACTAGCTAATTTTCGCCCACTCTTCAGCTCTGCATAGTATTCTTGCTTGAGCTAAATTATTGTGTGGTAAGGGTGAGTCATTAAGGGCCCTTAGACCAATTTGTTTCGGCATGATTTTTTGGGTACTCTGAGGTTCAGTGCAATATTTAACCATTCATACTCAATTGTGTAACTCAATTTGCTTTATCGTTAACCGAGCAGGTCAGTAGTCACGAACTCAATCTATTAGTCCAAATTACACCTTTGTTTTTTTCATTGCTTGACTTGCTTTTGCCGCTTCATTATACAACTGCTTAATTTCATTTTGACTTTTACAGGCGATTTACCTTTTCGTTTTAACAAAACACCTTTTAGCGAGAGTAGGAAGAAAAAAATTGAGAAAAATTCAGACAATTTTGTCCCGTTGATGTTATAACAAACGAAATAATTATGACAATTAATTAAAAAAAGTTTTCATTATTTTGCATTTCCGAAGCAAAGTGTTAAGGCAACGTAATGCTTGAAATCAGGGTTTCATTGAATACACGCAGAGTGGAGCCGCTGTTTATTTCAGGACTTTTGGGTTTAATTTCGATTACTACACGAGCATATTATTGTTTTATTGGAACTATGAGACTTCTATAGCTACAATTACCAAAGTTTTCGACTAAAACAATGATAAAAAAATAAAGTAAGAAAAACAGTTAACTTGGAATCAGATGTCGCCGCGTTGACTTTTGAATTGTTAAAAAACATCGTTAATTTCTCAGAGCTCTGGAAAAACACTGATCAAGCTCAATCGAAATCGCCAATAATTCAAAAGAATTCAATCAAACCTAAAGGGACCATATTCAGTTACAAGTTTTAAGGACAAACTCTTTTGATATTTATCATAATTCAAGTGCTGCTAATTATTTCGTAATTACTCTGGTTTATTGGTTCCTATGATAACTTTTCCGTGTTGTTTGGGTTTCAAACTTCAGCTAAATAGTTTACTTTCTTTCGTAACAGCTTGATAAAAACATTGTTTGATGCTAAAGCCAACATTACTGAAATATCATTTTCGGTATATTGATATATGTTATGCTTTCAAACGCGAATGTGGGAACATTCTGTGCCACGCACAGAACAAGCGCGTCTTCTTGTCTCCGTTTTATATTAACCTGAATTTAAAACAGAGCAACAAATGCTGAAAACGTAACTCGCGCGAGAAATTGTTGTGATAAACATTACTAAAATTCTTTTTCATATTAATATGAATGATTAATCTTAGCTGGGCCCACAGCGGAACGACTCAATTAGTGGAGGGGGCAACAACCCCTCTATTGATGAACTCCTAGTGGTTGATTCCAATGGCTTCAAACGGCTAACGGTGAAGCTCACCAAAGAGTGATTCTTTGTATCCTCCCTGATTCTCTCGGACACCTCAGAATAGCTAATTTAAACTCACATTACTTTGAAAATCTTGGATCCAAAAATGATAATCTGTAAACAAAAAAACTCAAAAACCAGACCTCATCGTCATGCAAAATCTTGGATCCAAAAATGATAATCTGTAAACAAAAAAACTCAAAAACCAGACCTCATCGTCATCCTCAATGGCAGATCTCTAAAAAAATTCTACGAAAGGTCTATGAGATGCAGGCTGCAAAAACGTCTGTCTTGTATAAAATCGAAGACACTGTTGAACCAGCTGAGTCCGAGGTTAAAGTTAAAGAAGTTTTCCCAAAAAATGAAAACATAGCCCGCAGATTGCCGAAGAATAGCCACGAGAGACGCTTGTGGCCTTCCATGAATTGAAACAACAAAAGAAATAAGACAGACAGATCGACCACCAGTGCTTTAATAGACCACTAGACTTTTTGGGTTAGAATCGGACTGTCAATTTTATGACACATACGGTCTATAAGGAAAAAGCCCTAAAAGAGCTTTTTCGAAATTGATATTCAAAATCAAAAACTCAAGAGTATCAAAAGACTAAAACTCAAGAACTAGGGCACATAAGTTTGGCAGTACTTAGATGCACACTATTGATCTTTAACTAGAAAATGTTCATAAAAACTAAAGTTCCATAAGAGAGTTCAGAAGTCATTTATTTGAGTGAGGTAAGTCACGCAACTGACCTAAACGCAGAAATGACGTCACGTACAAAAAATTTAACCTGACGTACAATTCAAAGAATTTTCATTGACTAAACGAAAAACTAGACTTAGAACCGACTATGAGTGAATTGGGAAAAATGTTTATGAAAAAACAATCAAAATTAAAAAAAAAACAAAATCAATGTCAAAATGCCGCATGTGAACAAAAACCACAAGCGAGAAATGCAAATTTGGTTCAAACAGAAAACTAGGCCTAGAATGACTTATGAGTGGATTGGAAAAACGCTCTAGAAAACAATCCGATCCAAAAAATAGAAAACAGTAAAAATCAGATTGAAACTGCCGCATGTGAACAAAAAACCACTAGCTAGAAAGCGAATTTTTGTTCAAACACCGTTTTCTCAATCTACTTTAAATTTAGAGCAAAAAAAATTCACGCCGCAAGATCACTCGCTTTTTCGCTTCACTTCCTGTATTGGCGTGACGACTCCAATATGACTTCAAAAATCATGAAAATAAGTGAACAGATCTTAAAAAAAAGACAGCGCCCCAAAACAATTCACATTTTTTGAATTGTAAAAAACCACGATTTCCCCAATAATAGCCACTATCGCTTCAGGGCTATTAAAAAAACTAATCGTGAATGTCCACAGGCGCAGCAAAGAAAACGATACCGCCTCCCGCCCACGTCTAATTGAAGTTCAGTTAGCATGCGCATTCGATTGACGCAAGATCATGGCTACGGTTGGTTCACTCAAAGGTTAAAGCATCTTTGCGAAGCCAAAGCTTTTATGGAGAAAAAGTCTTCTTGAAAATCATTACGTGTTCATTAGTGAACATTTGGAAAATCCTATGGATAACAGTTGCTTTTTCCTTGCTTTTTCATAAATAATCCTATGTTCCTTGCTTTTTCATAAATAATGGTTTATCAGCAGCTATTTTTCGGAATTCACAAATCTGGTAACAGCATAGATAATTTAATACTTAAAGATACTACTCGTATCATTAATTTCGTGACAAGCATTCAATGGACATTCAGTGGTCATTGTCCTACTTTAGTCGAAAGCTGGATCAAAAACTAATGTAAATCATATACTCTACCATGCTCCTGCTCTTTAAGTTCTGTCACAAAATATTTATCTGACAATTTATTGATTCCTCAGCGCTATTTAATTTTATAATCAACTATACGTAATAATGTCTCCAACTTTCAGCATTAAAAGTAAGAAGCGTAGATGTAATCCTTTCTACCACTCTTATTTATTACTATCTTAGCATTATTGTTGTGATAAACTTATTAAATGGTTTCAGAGAAGGAAAATGGAGATGTTGAAGCTGGCACCAAGGCCAACACTGATGAGATATTTGAGGTGGAAGAAGTCATTACCTGTGCGCAACATTGAACCCCCTAGTCTTCGCTATCAGGATCAAACTCCTTCGACACCAATCAAACCGCAAGGCAAGAAACGAGCACTCAGTGCCCTGAGCCCAATTATGGACGATAGTGATATGATGAAGGAACTTAAAAGCTATCGAAAAGAGCATCGCAAACATTACCCCTACTATCCTGTTAACTATTGAAGAGGCCCTGCCAACTAACATCAGAAAGATGATTGAAGAATCCATTGGAGCTGTGAAGTGCGTGGAGAAGTCATGGGTTAGCTAGAATTCTGAGAAAGGCGCTGTAATCTCAAAACCCCATCAGATACAAAAGAGCTAGAGACGTATAACAGAAGAGACAATATACGAATCACAGGAATTCAAGAGCAGAATGGACAAGAGTTTGCCGACTGTACTATGAAAACCGTTGTCGACAATGCAAGGGCCATTGATGGTAGTGACTATTGAAGATATTTTCATTGCCCACCATCTACCATCTAGAGGACAAGGACCAAGGCCAACTATTGTGAGCTTCAGTTGGCGTATTGCAAAGGTTAACATGATGAGATAAAAAAGTTAGCGGAAACCGAGAACCTGAAAGCTATTCGCATTATGGACAATCTTAGTCACTGCTTAAGAAGTTCATTGAACTGATGAGAAGTGATGACCGACTGAAAAACGTTTACGCCAGAGAGGGTACCATATTTTACAGCATGAATTGTTATCGAAGAAAATACAAAGCGACATCTATCTATGAAACTGGGCTTTTTTGAAGTATTCTTTTGTTCAAATTGATGTCTACGTTGATAACCTTAACGAACATTCTTCTAATACCACATCCCAATGTTTAAATACAATTTACTTCCTTCTTGTCAATATCCGATCACTTAAAAAAACTAACTAAATTCGAAGCACTGGTATACAGCCATGAGTCTCCAACGTAAAGTGAAACATGGCTTCAGAAAGATTGCGACCGGCGATGTTTTTTGATTAAAGGATACAATTAGTTTTCCTCAAAAACTCGTGACTCTAGGGCAGGTGGTGTAATGATCCAAATCACAGAGGATATCTCAATGACAAAAGAAAGTACAGTAGGCCTTGAAGAAGAAACCTTAGTGCACCTTCGAATAGATTTTGACTTCACACGTCATGTGTTGTTACCACCTACCGCGTTCTTATCAAATCTCCTTTCTTGAGAACTTTGACAAGTGTTTGGAAGAGATACCAAGCTCAATACAATCAACAGTTTGTGGTGATTTCAATATAGACATACTACCAAACAATTCTCACTAGGCAGTATATGGTTATTATTGAATCCCATGGATTTGATATGTTAGTTACCAAACCAACCCGGGTCACAAAAGAGTCAAATACCTGCCTTGATGACTTTCTATCAAAAGACATTAATACAAGTGCAACTGAAGTACTTGAGGACCAGAAATTCACGGATCATTTCCCAATCCTTTTCTCGTTTACCATCAATTCGCGTGACTAGAAAATAAATGCATCTTCCGGGATACCAGTTTTCTGAAGTATGATGAATTAACTAGGAACTACATATTCAAGCTAAGTCACGAGTTGGGTAAAGCAGGTCACAATGTTCCGGATAGTAATTTTGAAGATTCGTTCGTTAGCTTTAACAAAACTGTCTGCCAGGTTAACAGACCAGTTCGCTCCCTTTAGAACATAAAAAAAATGTTTTCATAAAACCCACGAGTGGTTTACTAATAAGTGGAAAAATTTGCGTTCGAAGCGCAACAAAAAGCATAGGCAGTGGTAATTACATTCAACCGATACAGAGAGAAACTGAAAAATTACGAGAAAAGTTTAAAAAGAGGTTGCGACCTCAAAAAAATCGTATTATAAAGAGATTCAAATCATGCGTCGTAGACAAGGCAAACACTTAAAGTACTTAAGGATTTAGAAGACAATCAAAAAACGAAAATGCTCTGCCAGCTCTGTCATCGTGCGTTTCTGAGACACCCTCGCATCTGGAGGTTGAGAAATTCAACAAATATTTTAGCTCGATTGGTGAAAGTTGAAAGGGCCCTCCCAAAGGTTCCTAAGATTCTCCCTGAAGAATTGCCATATTCCAAGCTCTTGACACACGCTGATAAATTAGAAATTTTAGAAATAATGAAGCAATTAAATAAAAAAGCTCATGAGATGCTCACTTAATCAACATCCTGGTGAAAATTATTGCGTCAGTAATTACACCACATCTCACTAAATTGTTTATTTCGTTCAGACAAGGTGTTTTTCGGAAAAATTTAAAAAGGCCAAAGGTGATACCAATCAAATCCACAAATCTGGCTCGAAATTAGATAAAAACAATAACAGGCCCATTTCTCTACTAATGGTTTTAAGTAAAATCTTTGAAAGGGTCATGTGTTACCGTTTATATTACTATTTTGAAAAGTTTAAATTATTCTATAGCAAACAATTCGGATTTCACATAGTTGTATAGACGCATTGGCAAAGCTGATAGAGGCAGAGACATCAAGAAACAAAGTATCTACTAACTTTTTGTCTTGATTAAGGGAGGGCATTTGACACTCTTGATCATGAAAAAATTTTGAAATTGCTTTGCTATGGTATTCATGGAAATGCCTTTAAATGGTTCACAAGTTATTATCTAATAGAGTGCAAAAGATTGAATTCTAGGGTTAGACGTCCGGCTGTCGTGAAACGTCTTGTGGCGTTCCACAAGAGTCCGTTCTTGGTCCTCTTTCGTATTTACATAAATGAACTGCCGTTGTGAAGCGACAGCGTTGACGTGTTTCTGTTTGCACATGACAAAAATCTGTCTGGCTTGGGGTTGACACCCAACAGTATTGCAAAGAACCCAAAATTCTGTGACAAATTGGCTGAATGACAATAAGCAAGTTTTTAATGTAAATAAAACAATTTGCATGGACATAGAAACTAGTGCTTCCAATAATGTCTCATTTTACATTTATAATTGTTTGTGCAATGTGAACCTGTTTGCAAATATTTATTAATAATGCTGGATTCTAAGCTATCAATTGTTTCACGCGGAGACTGCGTTAGGAAAATATTAGGAACCCAATGTGGGATAAGTTCAAAGCTTTGACATTTTGTTCCCAACAAGGAGCTCATGCTGTACTATAAAACTAACGTCAAATCAATTATTCAGTATGGAATCTTGGTTTATGGACGCTGCTGCTCCTCCGCGCTCTTGCGCATTTCGTAGATACAAAAAAATCCTGAAACTGATACACTTCGGAAAAAAAGATCATTCGTTCGATTTGTTGAGAAGAATAACAAGCTCAGTTTTTTTGAACAACATAAAGCTCCTTAACTTTGTCTTGTGTTCCATTAATGGGCACCATTTCAAGCAATATTCAAACTTTTTGCGCGAATATGAAGCAAATAATCATTCCACCAGAAGTTCATATAAACAATGTCTGAAGACTAAATTATGTGGGACCAAACTGAACAGAAACTCTGATCTGCAGATTACATAACACTTCTATCAGCACATATACTACCAGAACATGTCAAAAGCTTGTCACCCAGCCAAATCAGCGCTTTTGTTTATCATTTTCGGGACAGTTCTTTAATTGGAAATAATTAACCTGATCAACTGTGCTTTTAGTGGGTAAAGTACCAAATTCTCCTCTTTACTATCGATAAATATGTCTTCTAAAAAAGGACTCTTGCCTGCATGCTACAGGATGTTCAAAATAGAATCCAAACTCTTGTGTAAAAATTTGATACCCCAGAACCCTTTAGATTTCGGGATAGGGCCATTTTTGTGATTATTTTTGCTTTTCCCCCTTAAAACTATAACAGGACACGGAATAGACTTGAATGAGAAATCGAACAAGCCTAAAATGAATAGTTCTTGGAGTATAAGATGTTTAAATTGAATTTGAGGTGGTTATATCATATGCCCTTATTGTTACACTTGAAAAAGATCAATTGTGAAAACTAACACTTCAACAACTCAAAAGACTATTCCTTTATTTAGTTCTCTGCAAAAAGAATCAGGTTATTTCTCTTTCTTTACTGCTTAAATATGTAAAGGGCTTCAAATGAGACTTTCAGAGCTTATCATGATTACCACTATAGTTATCATATTGATACAATGAATGCAGAAGTTTTTAATCCTCTTTCAGCTTAAACCGAGAATAGATGAAAAAAGTTTTTAATATTTGAACATTGTAACTTTGATTTAAAAGCACAGAAAATAGAATCAACCATACAAGTTTGCCTCGGTTAATTCAATCGTAACACACGTTAGGAAGCTCCTTCTTACTGTTAACAAAACTTGAAATGGAACAAGGATTTTTACATGCAGAAACAATTAGTAACATCTTAAGAGCGCGAACTAAAAAGCAATTCTTCTGATTTATCGGAAAACGAAGGCCAAAATCAAAATTTTCGAATATTGGTGCAATTAAGCAAGGGGTATTAGCCGACACACAAATTAGAAGACACGCCAATTGGCCGACAGATTTCATCGAGACGACGAGAAAATGGCCGAAATCTGAACTCTAAAATTAAAGCAGTGTTATTAGAAGCTTCGACTTAATTTTGTTCGGCCGTAATAATTTGTCCGGTTGTGATAGATTCATATGAAGTCTCAAGGGCCGCTGAGGCATGGCCAAATTAGTAGTTATAGCCAAACATTGTTTTAAAACTAAGGGACGCTACTTTATCCAATTAGTGCGCGGGTAATTATCATGAGCTTTGGTTTTCGAGTAGCTATATTTGCTTAAGTGTCGGCTAAAAGTTGCGTCAGCTAATGTGTGTGTCGGCCGATTGACCGGCCACGGCATAATCCATTCCTAGACATGTACTGAAGAACACTTTAAAAAAAGCTCGCTGTTGGCGAAAAGTTGAGAGCGAACAGAAAATGAACTTTTCTTTAAGTATGGGGGAAACCTTTTCAAACTCTCTCCATTACTAGCATCCTTGAATTATGTCAATCGCATTCTCAAATTTCTTAGTTAACTAAAAAAATTTTAGGAAACAAGGAAAAGCAAACTTTTTTTGTTCAATTATTTTTTCAAGCTTTCATCAGCTCCTTGCAAGTTGAGCTACGCGCATCTCAAACATGATCTGATCAGCTCAATTCAAATACACTGCGTTGAATATTTAAGATCGATTGGTGAAAGTTGAAAGGGACCTCCCAAATGTTCCTAAGATTCTCCCTGAAGAATGGCCATATTCCATGTTCTTGACAACCGAATTAGAAATTTTGGAAATAATAAACCTATTAAATAAAAAAGCTCATCAAGAGATGCTCACTTAATCAACATTCTGGTGAAAGTTATTGCGGGAGTAATTACACCATATCTCACTTATTTGATTATGTCGTTCAGACAAGGTGTTTTTCGGAAAGATTTAAAAAGGGCAAAGGTGATACCAATCCACAAATCTGGCTCAAAATTAGATGAAAACAATTACAGGCCCATTTCTCTACTGATGGTCTTAGGTAAAATATTTGAAAAGGTCATGTGCAACCGTTTATATTACTATTTCGAAAATTTTAATTTATTCTATAGCAGACGATTCGGATTCCACATAGTTATATAGACGCATTGGCAAAACTGATAGAGGCAGAGACATCAAGAAACAAAGCATCTACAAACTTTTTGTCTTAATTTAAGGAAGGCATTTGACAATATTGATCATAAAAAAATTTGAAAAACTGCTTTATTATGGTATTCATGGAAATGCCTTTAAATGGTTCAGAAGTTAATATCTAATAGAGTGCAAAAGGTTGAATTCTAGGGTTAGCCGTCCGGCTGTCGTGAAACGTCTTGTGGCATTCCACAAGAGTCCGTTCTTGGTCCTCTTTTCTCTCTTATTTACATAAATGAACTGCCGTTGTGATGCGACAGCGTTGACGTGTTTCTGTTTGCACATGACAAGAATCTGTCTGGCTTGGGGTTTGACACCCAACAGTATTGCAAAGAAACCAAAATTCTGTGACAAATTGGCTGAACGACAATAAGCTAGTTTTTAATGTATATAAAACAATTTGCATGGACATATGAACTAGTGCTTCCAATATTTTCCCATTTTACCTTTATAATTGATTGCTCAATGTGAACCTGTTTGTAAGTATTTATGAATAAGGCTGGATTCTAAGCTATCAATTGTTTCAAGCGTAGACTACGTTAAGAAAAGGTTAGGAACCCAATGTGGGATAAGTTCGAAGCTTTGACATTTTGTTCTCAACAAGGATCTCATGCTGTACTATAAAACTAATGTCAAATCAATTATTCAATATGGAAACTTGGTTTATGGATGCTGCTGCTCCTCCGCGCATTTCGTAGATACAAAAAATCTTGAAACTGAAACACTTCCGAAAAAAAAAAGATCATTCGTTCGACTTGTTAAACATAAGAAGCTCAGTGTTTTTGAAAAACATATACATGAGATCCTTAACATTGTCTTGAGTTGCATTTATGGGCACAATTGCGAGCAATATTCAAACTTTTTGTTCGAATATGAAACAAATAATCATTCCACCAGAAGTCCATATTAACGTTGTCTGATGATTAAACTATGTAGAACCAAACTGAACAGAAACTCTATATACTTCAGATTTGCATATTACATAACACTTCTATCAGCAGATATGCTACCAAAACATTTCAAAGGCTTCTCAGCCAGCCAAATCAGCGCTTTTGTTTATCATTTTCGGGATAGTTCTTTAATTGGAAATAATGACCTGATCAACTGCGCTTTTAGTGGGAATGTACCAAATTATCCTTTTTACCATCGATAAATATGTCTTGTAAAAAAGGACTCTTGCCTGCATGCTACAGGATGTTCAAAATAGAATCCAAATTCTTGTGTGAAAATTTGATCCCCAGAGCCATCTAGATTTCGAGATATGGCCATTTTTGTGATTTGTTTCTTTGCTTTTTCCCCTGAAAACGGTATAATAGAACACGTTAGAATTGAATGACAAATTGAACCAGCCTAAAATGAAACGTTCTTGGATTACAAGAAGCATAAATTGAATTTATGCACCTTAGGTGGTTACATCATATGCCCTTATTGTTACATTTGAAAAAGCTCAATTGCAAAAAGAATCAGGTTATTTCTCTTTATTTATTGTTGAAATATGTAAAGGGCTTCAAATGAGATCTTCAGAGCTTATCATGATTATCACTATAGTTAACATAGTGATACAATGAATGCAGAAGTTTTTTATCCTCTTTCAGCTTAAACCGAGAATAGATGAAAAAAGTTTTTAATATTTGAACATTGTAACTTTGATTTAAAAGCACAGAATATAGAATCAACCATACAAGTTTGCCTCGGTTAATTCAATCGTAACACACAATAGGAAGCTCCTTCTTACTGTTAACTTAACATCTAAAACAAAACTTGAAATGGAACAAGGATTTTTACATGCAGAAACAATTAGTAACATCTTAAGAGCGCGAACTAAAAAGCAATTCTTCTGATTAATCGAAAAACGAAGGTCAAAATCAAAATTTTTGAATATTGGATCAATTTATGTACTCAAGAGAGAACTTGAAATCTAACAAAAAATTACTAAACCTATCAATTGAATATTTCAAAAATCCTCAAAACCAAATTAATAACAACTAAAAAAAATTCCAACAATTAAAGTGAAACTGAACAAGGTGTTATACGCCTTAGGCATGGCGTTTCGCGCAAAGAGCTTTGGCTGTTTATTAAAGGCATAATCTGGCGCTAGAGGTATTAGCGGACACAAATTAGAAGACACGCCAATTGGCCGACAGATTCCATCGAGACGACGAGAAAATGACCAAAATCTGAACTGTATAATTAAAGTAGTGTTATTAGAAGCTTCGACATAATTATGTTCGGCCGTAATAATTTGTTCGGTTGTGACAGATTCATATCAAGTCTCACGGGCCGCTGAGGCATGGCCAAATTAGTTAGTAGTTATAGACAAACATCAAAAACAAAACTTGAAAAGGAACAAGGATTTTTACATGCAGAAACAATTAGTAACATCTTAAGAGCGCGAACTAAAAAGCAATTCTTCTGATTTATCGGAAAACGAAGGCCAAAATCAAAATTTTCGAATATTGGATTAATTGATGTACTCAAGAGAGCTTGAAATCTAACAAAAAATTACTAAACCTATCAATTGGATATTTCAAAAATCCTCAAAACCAAATTAATAGCAACTAAAAAAATTCCAACAATTAAAGTTAAACTGAACTAAGTGTTATACGCCTTAGGCATGGCATTTCTCGAAAATAGCTTTAGCTATTTATTAAAGGCATAATCCGGCGCTAGGGGTATTAGCCGACAGACAAATTAGAAGACACGCCAATTGGCCGACAGATTTAATCGAGACGAGAAAATGACCGAAATCTGAACTGTATAATTAAAGTAGTGTTATTAGAAGCTTCGACTTAACTATGTTCGGCCGTAAAAATTTGTCCGGTTGTGATAGATTCATATCAAGTCTCACGAGCCGCTGAGGCATGGCCAAATTAGTAGTTATAGCCAAACATTGTTTTATAACTAAAGGACGCTACTTTATCCAATTAGTGCACGGGTAATTATCATTAGCTATGGTTTTCGAGTAGCTATATTTGCTTAAGTGTCGGCTAAAAGGTGTGCCAGCTAATGTGTATGTCGGCCGATTGGCCGGACACGGCATAATCCATTCCTATGCATGTACTGAAGAACACTTTAGAAAAAGCTCGCTGTTGGCGAAAAGTTGAGAGCGAACAGAAAATTAACTTTTCTTTAAATATGGGGGAGACCTTTCCAAACACTCTTCATTACTAGCATCCTTGAATTATGTCAATCGCATTCGCAAATTTCTTAGTCAACTAAAAATATTTTTTAGGAAACAGCGAAAAGCACAAGCTTTTTTAATGTTCAATTCTTTTTTCAAGCTTTCATCAGCTCCTTGCAAGTTCAGCTACGAGCATCGCAAACATGGTCTGATCGGCTCAAATCAAATACATTGCGTTCTGGAAACAACCAAAAAAGAAATTCAAGAAACAAACCGGCTAAAGTCGGATAAATTGCGGCGGGGGGCAGGCGGGGGGGATTTACTTCAGAGTGGAGCTTAAATTTTTCTTCATGGGCGCAAAAAAATTGGAACCGGGAGGGATTCCAACCCCGGCCTCCTGAATTTCGCCAAAGGCATTAACCACTCGGCTATCAGTCCTTTGTGAATTCCTCTTAAAATCGTTTTTATTTTAACAACAAACATTACTTCGGAGTGAGATCAATTGGTGTTCAAGACAAGTTTGTCAACAATGAAGAAGACAAGCGTCAAAAAGTAACTTGAGAGGTTAAAAATGTTCTAGAACAAGAGCGCAAAAACGTTAAAGCGAACATTTTGCATTACAAAAGACACACACGTCTACAGTTATTGCTTCAAACTTCGTTCCAGAGCAAGACATGAGATTCCTTAACAAAATCACAAGGAGACCGTTCTATTACCATGTTCTTATTCTTGGCATATCGTGCAACCAGCTGTAACACATAAATGACTAACCACTTGATCGTCAGATGAATTTTCATCACATGAGCTGTCTTTTTCTTCCTCTTCATCGATTGTGGACTCATTTTGCGACATAAGAGCGGACGTTCTGTGCTTATTTGGTGAGATAACATTCAACACCTTTTTACTGGCGTCAGGCGAATTCTTAAAGTCGAACTTCACAGCAGATTAGTTAGTAGTCACAGACAAACATCAAAAACAAAACTTGAAAAGGAACAAGGATTTTCACATGCAGAAACAATTAGTAACATCTTAAGAGCGCGAACTAAAAAGCAATTCTTCTGATTAATCGAAAAACGAAGGTCAAAATCAAAATTTTTGAATATTGGATCAATTTATGTACTCAAGAGAGAACTTGAAATCTAACAAAAAATTACTACACCTATCAATTGAATATTTCAAAAATCCTCAAAACCAAATTAATAACAACTAAAAAAAATTCCAACAATTAAAGTGAAACTGAACAAGGTGTTATACGCCTTAGGCATGGCGTTTCGCGCAAATAGCTTTGGCTGTTTATTAAAGGCATAATCCGGCGCTAGAGGTATTAGCGGACACAAATTAGAAGACACGCCAATTGGCCGACAGATTCCATCGAGACGACGAGAAAATGACTAAAATCTGAACTGTATAATTAAAGTAGTGTTATTAGAAGCTTCGACATAATTATGTTCGGCCGTAATAATTTGTTCGGTTGGGACAGATTCATATCAAGTCTCACGGGCCGCTGAGGCATGCCCAAATTAGTTAGTAGTTATAGACAAACATCAAAAACAAAACTTGAAAAGGAACAAGGATTTTTACATGCAGAAACAATTAGTAACATCTTAAGAGCGCGAACTAACAAGCAATTCTTCTGATTTATCGGAAAACGAAGGCCAAAATCAAAATTTTCGAATATTGGATTAATTGATGTACTCAAGAGAGAACTTGAAATCTAACAAAAAATTACTAAACCTATCAATTGGATATTTCAAAAATCCTCAAAACCAAATTAATAACAACTAAAAAAATTCCAACAATCAAAGTGAAACTGAACTAAGTGTTATACGCCTTAGGCATGGCATTTCGCGCAAATAGCTTTAGCTATTTATTAAAGGCATAATCCGGCGCTAGGGGTATTAGCCGACAGACAAATTAGAAGACACGCCAATTGGCCGACAGATTTCATAGAGACGAGAAAATGACCGAAATCTGAACTGTATAATTAAAGTAGTGTTATTAGAAGCTTCGACTTAATTATGTTCGGCCGTAAAAATTTGTCCGGTTGTGATAGATTCATATCAAGTCTCACGAGCCGCTGAGGCACGGCCAAATTAGTAGTTATAGCCAAACATTGCTTTATAACTAAAGGACGCTACTTTATCCAATTAGTGCGCGGGTAATTATCATTAGCTGTGGTTTTCGAGTAGCTATATTTGCTTAAGTGTCGGCTAAAAGGTGTGCCAGCTAATGTGTATGTCGGCCGATTGGCCGGACACGGCATAATCCATTCCTATGCATGTACTGAAGAACACTTTAGAAAAAGCTCGCTGTTTGCGAAAAGTTGAGAGCGAACAGAAAATTAACTTTTCTTTAAATATGGGTGGAACCTTTCCAAACACGCTTCATTACTAGCATCCTTGAATTATGTCAATCGCATTCGCAAATTTCTTAGTTAACTAAAAATATTTTTTAGGAAACAGCGAAAAGCATAAACTTTTATTAATGTTCAATTCTTTTTTCAAGCTTTCATCAGCTCCTTGCAAGTTCAGCTACGCGCATCGCAAACATGGTCTGATCGGCTCAATTCAAATACATTGCGTTCTGGAAACAACCAAAAAAGAAATTCAAGAAACAAACCGGCTAAAGTCGGATAAATTGCGGCGGGGGCAGGCGGGGGGGATTTACTTCAGAGTGGAGCTTAAATTTTTCTTCATGGGTGCAAAAAAATTGGCACGGGGAGGGATTCCAACCCCGACCTCCTGAATTTCGCCAGAGGCATTAACCACTCGGCTATCAGTCCTTTGTGAATTCCTCTTAAAATCGTTTTTATTTTAATAACAAACATTACTTCGGAGTGAGATCAATTGGTGTTCAAGACAAGTTTGTCAACAATGAAGAAGACAAGCGTCAAAAAGTCACTTGAGAGGTAAAAAAATGTTCTAGAACAAGAGCGCAAAAACGTTAAAGCGAAAATTTTGCATTACAATAGACACACACGTCTACAGTTATTGCTTCAAACTTCGTTCCAGAGCAAGACATGAGATTCCTTAACAAAATCACCAGGAGACCGTTCTATTAGCATGTTCTTATTCTTGGCATATAGTGCAACCAGCTGTAACACATAAATGACTAACCACTTCATCGTCAGATGAATTTTTATCACATGAGCTGTCTTTTTCTTCCTCTTCATCGATTGTGGACTCATTTTGCGACATAAGAGCGGACGTTCTGCGCTTATTTGGTGAGATAACATTCAACATCTTTTTACTGGCATCAGGCGAATTCTTAAAGTCGAACTTCACAGCAGATTAGTTAGTAGTTATAGACAAACATCAAAAACAAAACTTGAAAAGGAACAAGGATTTTTACATGCAGAAACAATTAGTAACATCTTAAGAGCGCGAACTAACAAGCAATTCTTCTGATTTATCGGAAAACGAAGGCCAAAATCAAAATTTTCGAATATTGGATTAATTGATGTACTCAAGAGAGAACTTGAAATCTAACAAAAAATTACTAAACCTATCAATTGGATATTTCAAAAATCCTCAAAACCAAATTAATAACAACTAAAAAAATTCCAACAATCAAAGTGAAACTGAACTAAGTGTTATACGCCTTAGGCATGGCATTTCGCGCAAATAGCTTTAGCTATTTATTAAAGGCATAATCCGGCGCTAGGGATATTAGCCGACAGACAAATTAGAAGACACGCCAATTGGCCGACAGATTTCATCGAGACGAGAAAATGACCGAAATCTGAACTGTATAAATAAAGTAGTGTTATTAGAAGCTTCGACTTAATTATGTTCGGCCGTAATAATTTGTCCGGTTGTGATAGATTCATATCAAGTCTCACGAGCCGCTGAGGCATGGCCAAATTAGTAGTTATAGCCAAACATTGTTCGCAAATTTCTTAGTTAACTAAAAAATTTTTTTAGGAAACAGCGAAAAGCATAACCTTTTTTAATGTTCAATTCTTTTTTCAAGCTTTCATCAGATCCTTGCAAGTTCAGCTACGCGCATCGCAAACATGGTCTGATCGGCTCAATTCAAATACATTGCGTTCTGGAAACAACCAAAAAAGAAATTCAAGAAACAAACCGGCTAAAGTCGGATAAATTGCGGCGGGGGGGGGGGGGGGGGATTTACTACAGAGTGGAGCTTAAATTTTTCTTCATGGGTGCAAAAAAATTGGAACGGGGAGGGATTCCAACCCCGACCTCCTGAATTTCGCCAGAGGCATTAACCACTCGGCTATCAGTCCTTTGTGAATTCCTCTTAAAATCGTTTTTATTTTAATAACAAACATTACTTCGGAGTGAGATCAATTGGTGTTCAAGACAAGTTTGTCAACAATGAAGAAGACAAGCGTCAAAAAGTCACTTGAGAGGTAAAAAAATGTTCTAGAACAAGAGCGCAAAAACGTTAAGCGAAAATTTTGCATTACAATAGACACACACGTCTACAGTTATTGCTTCAAACTTCGTTCCAGAGCAAGACATGAGATTCCTTAACAAAATCACCAGGAGACCGTTCTATTAGCATGTTCTTATTCTTGGCATATAGTGCAACCAGCTGTAACACATAAATGACTAACCACTTCATCGTCAGATGAATCTTCATCACATGAGCTGTCTTTTTCTTCCTCTTCATCGATTGTGGACTCATTTTGCGACATAAGAGCGGACGTTCTGCGCTTATTTGGTGAGATAACATTCAACATCTTTTTACTGGCATCAGGCGAATTCTTAAAGTCGAACTTCACAGCAGATCCTTAAAGCAAACAAAAAAGCATTTCTGATGACACAACCGCGATTGAAGTTAACAACTTTTTTCATAATGTTCAAAACTCAAAGACCGGGAGTGAGATGAGAACGATAAAAAGTACGAGACGTATAACGAACAACATAAACTTTACTGATAAAAAAAGTTAAATTGTTCGACTGATTCTCACCATTGAGGCTTGTTTCGTGATCACAACATTCGTCGTTCATTTTGTCGCTAGTTGATTTTCGTCCACTTGAAGACCTGCGAGTTTTTAGCGACCTTCTTTGAACACTCACAATGGGTCTATGCTTGACACCCAAAAGCGTTTCCATCTGCGTTAAAACAAATCTGCACATTTTCAAAGGAATGCCCAAAACAAGGGAATAAAAAGTAGAGGTTAAAATGGATCGACTCGACGCTGACTGTTTGTCAATAGCAAAAACAGTGCTGTCGACAGTATCGCTCAACCGAGTAACAATTCCTGTCGGAGTAAAAATAGAGTATGTGTTACCGACAGCGGCTTTCTTCGATCCGAATTGTCGTGATGACGTCATAGCTAACAGAGTTCAGTCAAACAATATCAGTTCTGAAAAAATGCACAAAACATTTTTCTCAGCTGATGTTTGCTTAATATCATTTTACTGATAGATTTGAACAAAACGAAATGCTTTATAAAAACAATAATAAAACGGGGGCGTGATCCAACCAATGGACGGAACAGAGCCCCCACTATGAAACATCACAGAAGCGTATGTAAATTTAACCCAAAAATACATGCTCATAGCATCGTCAAAGAGAAGTAAACATCATGGATCGAGGGTAATTGATCTAAGTTGAATCAAATAGCCGCTTTTAGCATTGTCTATTAAAATTGGTTAAACAACGAAATGCTTTATGAAGATCTAGTGCTGGGAGAGCCCCCGACCAATATCCACTGTGTTGGGGAGGGGCCAAATATGAGGTTCAGAGATTGAACTTCTGGTACAGAACGGGGTTCCGAGTGAACGTCATCCAGAAAGTGATGGACTTCTTCTGTGAGCAGCAACTGAAGAGGAAACTCATTGAATACATGTGGAGCTATTTGGAAAGGAAGTGGAATGAGCAGAATCCTTGCACATGGACATTCATTTGTATCTGTGAAAACTGTCGTGCACATCCTAGAACCTAACAGCGGGAATAACATCCCAGTGGCATATCCACGAAGTCATAATAATGATAATAATAATAATTAATTTAGCTTTTGATTTCTGACAATATGGAGGAAATAAAGAACTCGAGTATAAGTTGAATGCATACAAACATATAATAATATAATAATAATAACAAAGGATTTAGGACAAAGTAATCCACGAGTTCGCATAAAACCCGGTTATTGAGTTGTTCAAAATTTATTGTTGGTTACGTAAAGATGAGTTTCTTCAAGTCTCTACAGTTATTGCAGCCACACAAGAGACGCCAAGTGCAAGGGTCTGATTCCTTGCAGCGCGATATGAAGAACCGATTGTAGAGTTCCAGGAGTTTGCTTTTGTGCTCTCGATCAAGGAGGATATCATATTTGAAATAATCGTTGAACAGATTTGCAAGGTGACAAGCTCGGTACCAAAAATCTGACTCACTCCTCTGCAACCGCATTTGCTTACAGATAAAATTTCTAGTGACTTGGGCTCTCCGGGTTCCCACCTCAGCCAGAGTGACATGGCTTTACCAGTCTATATCAACTTTTCCCGATATCATTTTTGCAAATAATAACACGACATGAAGTTCTTGATATAGAGACAGTGGCAAGATGTTGATTTTCTGAAGTTTTTCCTTGTATGAGAGGACGCTGTTGCTGGTCTTGAATATCCAGGACATTGCTTTTCGTTGAACACTTTCAAGTAAAGTTAAATCGCCATTTGATGGTTTCCACAAGGCCGCGCCATACCTGACAATTGGCACGACGTAGCAAACATGCATTTTTCCTGGTTGCAAAATTTGCCTTGCAAAGGTTTCGTTTCAGCAGAAACAATGGATTCAAGGCTTTTTCGGTTCTTTTCAGTAACAAAGAGGCTTAAATCTTTAATCGATTGAGTGGCTCGAAGGTATAATTGGGCAGAGATATTTGCGCAGAGCCTTTAATACACAGCAGCTTGCTTTTCGTCAGGTTCATTGACATCAGATTATCCTCGCACCACCTCCACAGTTTTCTGACATCTATGTTGAGCGTCACAGTATTGGTCCCTACAATTTTGTAATCATCCGCATAGCCAAAAGTCTTTGACATAACACACGACGGCAAATCGTTTGTGAAGACTAGGGAGAACAGCGGGCCTAGAATGGAACCTTGGGGGACGCCGCTAAAGACATCAAGTTATTTTGAGGTTGTACTACTTATTCGAACTGTCTGTTTCCGATTTGACATATTGCTTCGTAGCAGACTTAGGCAGTTTCCTCCGATGCCAAGCGCCGATAGTTTGTCTAAACGTAGATCGTGAAAGACTTTGTCGAATGCCTTCTGTAAACCGATATAAAAGGTCCTGAGGTAGGAAGGGTTGGAGTCCAAGCAGCTGAAGATTTCATGCAAGTACTCTATTAGATTTGTTGTGATCGATCGCTTAGGTTTCGATCACCATGCTGTGCTAAAACCATGCTGTGCGGGATTTAAGGTTGGGTTGACTACTGGAATCAGTTTAATGAAGATGAGCATTTCTAGCAATTTCGACACTGCAGACAGAAGGCTGATTGATCTATAGTTAGAGGCGTCCTGTTTGTCACCATCTTTATAGATTGGTACAATTTCAGCTACTTTCCATTTGGTTGGGAAATGAACTTTGCAAGCTATTAAATTGAAGAGTAGACAAAGCGATTTTAGAAAAGACTTGTGGAAGTTTTTTAAGAGCGCTTTCCCTATCCTGTCTGGTCCTTCGGTTTTGTTTACATCAAAATGCGGCAGTGAGCTCTGGATTTCTTCGGTAGTGAAGTAGACGTGGCTCAACTGAATTACAACGTTCTTGTTGTCTGTTTTGACTCTTTAAGGCTGTGAACACTGACTGGAAGGAGTTGTTAAACAGGTCGGCTTTAGCAACGTCAGTAGTAACTGATCAGTGATTCAGGAAGATTTCGGTCGGCACAGAACTTGACTTGGTGACAGACTTGAAATAGCGTTGTATGTCAGTAAACTTGCCATCTTGGAAGAGTCGAAGTTCATGCTCTTGTTGGTCGTGTTGAAGTGCTAGAGCAAGATTCGTTTGCGCATGCTCAATTTTGAGTTTAGTTGTGGTCTTTGGTTTCCGTTGCTGCTTTAGTTGAAGGGTATTCAATTTTTTGATCAGGTGAGACGATCCATGACTGACCCAGGGCGCGTGTTCAAATCTGTGTTTTGTGATGATAGGTAAAAAATCTTGGAGAATTTCATGAAGCCATTGGTACCAAAGATCTAACATCAAGTCTACGTTGCTCAAACAGCAAGGAAAAAAGGATGCTGAGCAACAAAACTCGTTTATCTTGTTCCAATTAGCTTTCTTATATGCAATGGCTCCAAAGTCGAGCTTCTGCTTTAGTTTTGACGGTTGTGTGTGTGATAGCTTGATAGCAAAGAAGACCTTGGCGTGAAATGGCATATGACCGCTTCTGAACATGCTTCAAAAAAAGGTGGTCATGAACAATGCTTGAAACAGTCTGGGGTTTGTTGCATAGGACAAAGTCACACAACTTTCCTTCTTGAGATCGAATTAGTTTTTGAAAGTTTAAGTCGAAGTGCTCGTTCAGTATTATCTGCTCGTCGGACTAAGTCGAGGTCATCGAAGGCCAGTGGGTACAGGTCAGATTTATATCCCCAGCATTGTATGAACAGACAGCTCCATATTCATTTTGCTTGGACCTCAAAAAGGTCAAGAGTTGTGAGAAATCAGCAACTGACCATGTGTAGTGAATGTTGCGCGGCGCACTGTAAAGACAGCAGATTATGATAGGTTTGTTCGTCAGCAACCGGATAACAACACATTCTTTGAAACTTAAGACAATTTTACAACTTGGAATGTTTTGAGCAATAGCTATGAGTGCACCACTGTGTTTTTTAGCCCCCTTTGCACTTGGTCGGTCTTTTCGGTGTATTGTATAATTGGCGAGGAAAGTTGCACTGTCTTTGACAATTTCAGTCAGCCACGTTTCTGTAAGGCAAATGATTTGGGAATGATTTACTACTGCTATGGCATTTTAGAAAGAGGTTCGTCGGTCATATTCGAATATACTTCTGGCATTGTAGATAAGAATGTTGAGGAAAGTGGTTAGTCAAAAGGATGTTTTCTCCTTGATCCATTTTGTGCCTTGCCGGTTGAACAAATTTCCGTCACAAACTGGAAGATTTTTTGGTTCGGTGCCATCATTGATCAGTTCACGTCTTCGCATTAAAGCTTGGTTTTCACGATCAGCTTCTTATTTTGTTGGTTGTCGTCTCAAAAACACAGGTTTGCCAAAAGTTTTCAGTTTTCTCGCAGAATGTAAAATCATTTGTCGTTGATAGGCAATTGGAATCTTCAAAATTATTGTTCTAGTTTTGCCCTCCTCGTGCCGCTCCAAACGTATCACATCTCCAATATCCGCATTGACCTAGACTTGCGCCAGTAACTTCTGAACCTGGGCAAGATCATGTTTCTGACGTAATCTAGCTTCTTTTTCGTTTGATTCAGGGATTCCACGTATTCCTATACCGTCAATCTCTAAAACAGGTTTCTGTGGCGCTTCAAGTTTTGGAGTTGGTACAACAGTGGGGACTGCTTCTATGGGGGGCTTGCTTGTGAGGAAAGACTTGATCTCAGAGACAGCTTTCTTGAGGTCAGTCATTTCGCTCTCAAGGTTTTTCATTTGGTTTTCCTGGCGCTCTTTTACCGTCGCATGCTCTTGAAGTGCGTCGGTAATCTTTTCTTGGCGTTTATCTACAACGCAAGCGTTACAAAGCAGTAGGGCATTTTTACCGAGGGCCAAGACTCCTTTCATTGCCGTTTCTCTTAGGCCTGTGCAGTTCTCTGTTTGGTGAATTCGACGTCCACAAAAGAGTCAACCAAAAGAGCTTTCATTTTTTGGAATTTTCTCGGCACATGTAGAGCAACAATTGGAGGTTAACTTCATTCGATGGCGGGTATTGTGTTTAGACATCTTCCAGGGGCTCAGAGCCAGAGACTCAATAAGCGTGCCTTAGAAGATTAACAGTTTTTCAAATGAACAAGAACTAGTAGGGGCTCATAGCGAAAGACTCAATAAGCACGCCTCTCTGATCTAGAGTCTTCTTTGTTTGGCTTCCCGTCGTTCACCAGCCGATCGTCGCTTCGTACCACGTGTCTTGAAGATTCGCTTGATGTCAGTGTTGTAGTGTAGTACTGATGCCAGGCTTCGCAGTTCCACGTCTGGTTGTTGATGGAGCTCTCGGTGTTCTGCTAATACCAACTCGTCGGTTTGTTCGGAGGCACTAATGATGTCCTTTGTCACGTCGATTACGTAACTCTTTAGAGCATTTACAAGTTTGTCAAAGATATACGGCGCTCCTTCGCGTTGGCAGGTGACGACACAAAAGAGGTTGGGAATAGTCTTCACAGTTTCGATCAATTCGTCAACCGTTTGAGGGGTGATTTTCTTCCTGGGATGAGAGGTTAAAGTATTATTCAGAAGATCGTGCCGAAAAATAGTGTTTCGGTTTCTCAAAGGAGCTGACGTAAGATAATCGTAACAAATTTTGACGTGTTTGGGTCTCGGTTAAGGCCAGGGAAAGAGTAAACAATGTCAGAAAGTTTCTCTTCTTCTGATGGTTTTAACTTGTTGATGGAATGATGAAGGGAACTTGCCGCAACTATTTTGATCATAGGGATAGAGAGATGAAAGATACAAATGACATAATATAAATTGAGAGGAACTAAGCTGGTTGAGGAAGGGTGTTGACTACAGTGTCGAGGTAGGACGTCCTGACAGTAGGTCCACCCAAAAATATCGTTAGAGATAATTGATATATCTTGGTGATAAGCTTTTCCAGAAATCAATGAGACTGGGGGCCACCATGGCTGCCCCGCGTCAACTTTGGTTTCACGGTACCTGTGCTCACCTCTCAGAGGAGGAAGTTAAATGGCTTGGAGCTAAACGCAACTGTGTGTGGATTTGTGACTCATGTGTCGAGCAGAATGATAACATTTTCACTTCTCCAAAAACCGAAGCTAAGTTGAATGGCTTATTTGATTCTCTAAGTAACAAGTTTACATCAACAATTGCAGAACCAATTTTTAAAGCTGTTAAAGAGTCTATTACTAGTCATTTATACGATGACGTCAAGAAAGCTGTTAAGGAGACCTTACCATCCTACGCTGACATTAGTTCAGGTCGCTCAAACGCTCAATACAAAAATGCTGATCTGCAATTTCTCATAAGTGGTGTTACTGAATCTGAAGACTCGTATTTGAAGCAAATCGAGAAGGACTCGATGGAACTCAAAAACATAATATCGCATATGGAGTTAGCTTGCGACGGCAATTTATCAAGTGTTAGAAGCCTTGGCAAGAGAGTCAATCCCCTGAACAAACAAAAGCGAAACTGCCGTCCTATACTTATCACAACTTCCAATCCCCTTTTCCTTCAAAATTGCTAGCTAGAAGTCACTACTTGCAAAATTTTGTAAAATCTGTATACATTAAGAAGTTTCTGACTTCCATTGAAAGACAGAAGGAGAAAGATGTCCTCGGGAAACGCTTCCATATGATTCATCAGGAAGGAAAAAATAAAGAAGATTTTCGGATAAAGAAATTGAAAATTTTTTTATCAAGGATGTGAAGTCGAAATGAGCAGTAATTGACTAACGCCAGCCAACTGCATGCTTCTCAATTGTCATTCAATTTGCAGCTTTTCTAAACGTCAAGAATTATTTAGAATAATGACAACAGCATTAATTTCCTTAATATTTTTAACTGAAACGTGGCTCTCTGAAAGCATTTCTGAATCAGAAATAATACTCGGATCTAATTTCATTGTTGTGGCACGTTCAGATCGCAGCAAATGGGAACACGGAGGTGTTCTCATTGCTGCTTCTAATTGCATCCAAACAAAAATAATTGATGTTAATTTACCACAATATCCTTTCTCTGTTGCGTGTGGTCTTCTAGATAGCATACCGTCGTTTTTCATTTTGATATACAAACCCCCAGTCGGATCCCCATTTCACTTCAACATGGAATTGTTCACTGATTGCCTAAATGAATACCTAGCAAAAATCAAGTGTTTGGTCAGCAACTATTTGCCTACGACAACAGTTAATATTTATGTGCTCGGTGATTTTAGTCTTCCCGGCATCAATTGGAAAACACCTACATCGATTAACTCTCAGGAGGTTAAATTTTTAGATTTACTGGACGAGTTAACTTGGATCATTTTGTTGGTGGTCCCACTCGCAAAGGTCACAACGCGTTGGATCTTATCTTGTCTAATGTGGATCAATTACCTGTATCTATTGGAACCAAACTTTTTTCCAATAATTACTCGATTTTCTTTTCTTGTAACTTCGATCTGATTGATGCTAGATTTAAATCAGGTTTTTCACACTCGTCATTCAATGCACAGGCTTTCAACTTTTATCATTCTAACTTGTTCAAATTTCTAAGCTTCAACGATATCAAGACTTTTGACTATCCTGAGCAGCGGTATTGTTATCTGCAAGAAAGTTTTAGTCAAAGTCTCAAAATGAAAAGAGCTAAGCGACGTAATGCGCCAATATTTTTCGCCTCGCATACATTGCTTCTCCTGAATCAGAAAGAGACTAACCTCCGTAAGCTTTCAAAAAACTGGACACTTTTGCTCTCACTAAAACAAAGAGAACTTAATAAGTCTCTTAACGAGTCGATTGAATTGGACAAGCAAATTTACATTGAAAAGTTCAACCTTTGATTTTATTTTCACTGTTTTAAGCTGCTGAGAACACTTGGCTTCAGTAAGTCTTTACCTTCTGTTATGTCTTATAGCGGAATTTCTCTGTCCTCTAGCTCTGAGATCGCAAATGGTTTTAATACTTTCCTTGGTTCCGTTTTTTCGCCAAAAATTTAATACGATGTGCCGGCGTCTCATGAATTGTTGCCAGAGTTATGTATAGACAACATAACGGTTTGAGAAACAGAGATGAGAACCTTAATAATGCGCTGTGATGATTCGTGAGTGTGCAGCTATTTTATCTCCAGCAGTTCAACAACTCTTTTACTGGGTAACCAAAAATTGCACCTGGACTTCTTTATGGAATTTATCGTATATTACGCCCTTACATAAAACAGGACCACTGAACTTGATTAGAAACTATCGTCCAATAAGTATTTTATGTAAACATTCGTTGTTATTTGAACGTATTTTGTTAGATTTTTTTTATCCAAAGGTGAAGTTTTTAATTTGCAAACAGCAATACGGATTCATGAAAATAAGGAGCAGTGTAACTCAAATGATTGATTACTTAGATATTGTTTATAAATCTCAAGACAATAGCTCTCCTGCACTTTCAGTTTATTTTGACAATATGAAGGCCTTTGACACTGTTCCTCATCACTTATTGCTGTCTAAACTTCAATTTTCTGGCTTATGTTCTCGTTTTTTGGTACTTTTTGAGTCTTATCTTTCTGATCGCTTATATTGCGACAAAGTGAATGACACTTTCTCTCCTTTTTGGAATGTGACATCTGGTGTACCAAAGGCAGTGTCCTCGGACCGCTTCTTTTTCTGTTATTTATCAATAATATGCCAAATGTAATCTCACATGGATTGTATTTTTTGTACTCTGATGATTTGAAAATTTTTACATGCTGCGAGCCACAACTTTTACAACAAGACCTTAACGCCTTACAGCAGTGGTCAGCTCAAATTGCCTGAATTTTCATCCGTCTAAATGTAAAATTTTACCTTTCAATTTTGACCGTTCGCAAGTATTAAAACTTGGTGAGACAGCACTGGATTATTTTGACTATATTGAAGACCTTGGCTTCACCATATCGAGTAATTTGAGCGGGCAGCGTCATATTGATACAAAATTAGATAAATGCAAAAAGAGTTTCTATTTCATAAAGCGAAATGTGCCTTTAACGATCTCACCAAGGAGGAAACTTTTATTGTATCAAAGCCTCGTCCTCTCCATCCTTCTTTACGGTTGTTCTGTATGACAGCCTTCAATAACTTATATGCGCAAGCTGGAGAAATTTCAGTCAAGAGTTTTCAGATGGATTATTTCTGATCTCGATTATGTTTCTAAACTTCAAAGACTTTCTTTCCTACCAGTTTGCTACCAGAAGATTGAGTCCAACATGGTCCTGCTTTGGAAAAAAAAACAATAAGCAAGCGGAGGTTGAGAGTGAATACAAAGTAGTTTTTTCAACACAAGGTCATCGACTATTGGATTGTTTAGCGTACCTAAAACGGAGAACTTTTGCTCTGAAGATAACTTTTTTGTCAGGGCCACCAGAAGTTCGCGCCAGAGAGTTTGTAGATTTCAGTAATATTAGGAGTCACTATTGAGACCTGATCAAGCTCTACAGGCACAGCAAAGATTGTGGAAATCAAACATTGTTAGTTTCATCCACATCGGTTGGTGATAAAGACCAAAACGAGACTGTAATTGATTTAGGAAATGGAGCGATAGAAAACGCTGAGGGGAACGTGGAGGTGGAGGTCTCTTCCAGGCATTCTGATACACAAGAAAGCAAAAAACAACCAAGCAACGCCAACTCGCGGTCATCAAGAAGGCGACAGATCGAAAAAATGGAGCTCGAAAACTTAAGAGCTATTAAAGAAACAGAGCAACGACTGCAAGGGCGGCATGTGGAGTTGGAGCAGGAGCGTGAGGAAATAGAACTTCGTCGTCAGCAAGAAGAATTACGTTTACAACAACAACAACAACAACGAGAGCAAGAGTTACAACAACAGCAACGAGAACAAGAGTTACGCTTACAACCACAACAACAAGAACAGGAGTTACGTCTAAAGATGCAACAACAAGGAGACGAATTGCGTCTTCGGCAGCATGAGCGAGCCCTTGCAAATGAAAGAAGGAAAGCAGCGGCCGAAGAAGAACAAAGATGTCTGAAATTTGAGCTGACCAAACGAAGCCCAAGGGCATCTGGATCAGTGACAGATGAGCTAGAAATTGTTGTATCAAGACGCAATCAAGAAAGAACAGCAGGGTGGGCAGAATCTTTTGCTCAACAGTCTGTCCCTAGACGGCCACTATCTCCAAAAGTTGCTATCGAGCCTCCAATGAAGGTCACACAGGACAGAGTTGACAAACATTTCAGCACCTACCCGAAAACTACCCCGCTGTTCCAACCGGGTGAAGGAATTTTCTCAACGCAACTGAGAGAACCGAGCATTCTCAAGAAACCAGAAATCCGTAAATCAATTAGAATAACGGACCCACCAGCACCGTCGACAAGGACGACGTTTCACCAGCAGGGAACGTCAGCAGTTCAAGAAAGAAACAGGAGTCAGAGTACCATTAACAACTCGCAAAACAGGTCTGTCGAGAGCAGAAACAGGAGCACAAAGAATCAAATCAGTCCCTAAGTCGTTTACTAACCAGTAACAGACAGTGGTGCCAGTTGCTTGCCAAAACTAAAACTGACAGAGTTTTCAGGAGATCCACTGGAGTGGCCAGAGTGGTCAGGTCTTTTTGATATTGTGGTTCATCAAAAGCCAATCAGCAAAACGGAAAAGACGCAATAACTGAAGACCAGTCTATTGGGTCAAGCAAAAGCAGCAATATCGTGAATGGGATTCAGCTCACAATCTTACTATCATGCTTGCGATGAACTCGGTGAGAAGTATGGCAGGTTAGATTTCATAGTCAACGCACAATTCAAGAAAATACACACTCCTCCTCAAATTTGGCACGACAATTCTACGAGCATCGTGAAGTTTGCAAATCTGGTTGCAAATGTGTTGAACACCTTGACTCAACTTGGATACACATCTGACCTAGAATCAGAAGGAGGGCTAGTTCAACAACCAGAAAACTTTCTCCGCAACTGAGAGAACAGTGGTTGCAGCATATGCAAGACCGTCGACTACTGGGAAGCAACTTGATTATTTTCAAAGAGTGGCCTGCCTTCAAAGCAGTAATTTATGAGAACCTGTTTGCGCAGAAAAACTCGTCGTTTGACAGAAATAGGTTTCAAAGCCGTGATAAACCGAAAACGAGTCCCTTTGTTTCAAAAGCTGAAGAGTCAAGCAAACACAAGATTTTTGATTGTCCCTTTAAAGAAGGACAACACCTCATTTGGACGTGCAAAAAAATCAAATCAATGAAATTAAATGAACGACGAGAACACGTCCAGAAGTTCTGACAGTGTTTCAATTGTTTGAGACCGGATCACATGTCGAAGAACTGCAAAAGCAGGACATCTAGTGTACCCAACTGTGGAAGGCGACACAACAGACTGTTGGACAGCGTTTTACCCAAGAAGGGTACTACAAAGAATGTCTCAGACGCTACCACGGCAGTAGCAACTAACATCACCCAAGGAGGACTCCCAGTGGTACGAATCAAGCTGACAAACAGAGACTTAAGCATAAATGTACCAGCAATGTGTGATTCAGGATCTTCGATTTCATTTGTAGACAAGTCAGTGGTGTCTAATCTTCAACTTCAAGGCCGAAAAGCGTCCTTATCAATAGCAGGGATCCATGGCTCCCAAGATGTCAAGACTGAAATAGTGCCGATAGCTGTTTCAGCGATTGAGAAGTCTCGACCATTGACAACAGTGAAATTCTATGTGCACGATAAACTGAATATGGGTGACCAAGTTGTGGAGCTGCAAGAGTTGAAAAACCGTTACCCACACCTGAGGAACTTGCTAAATCAGAGCTACAATGTAAACGAGGTTCAAGTGATTCTTGGACAATATTGTAACGACATTCATCACCCTTTCCGATTTCAAGAGATCAGAAGACAAACCTGCACCATGGGCAGTGTATCAAAAATTGGCTGGGCCTCAAGTGGTCCGCTACCAACGAAGAAGGCAGCAACTTTTGCCACAACAGCAACATCGATGGCAGATGATAATTTAGCAAACCAGTTGAGTAAGTGCTGAGATATCAGGTCCTACGCTTCAAACTGCGATGTCAACGGTCATTAAAAAAAGGAACAACGAGCAAGCAAGACGCTGGAGCAAACAACGCGATTTAACGGTGAAAGATACGAAGTAGGACTTGTGACGAGAGGACGAAGTGGGACTCGACTAAGTGGCGAGAGGACGAAGTGAAGAGTTACCGAACAACCTCTACTCTGCAATTGGGCGACTCAAGTCTCTAGAACGGCTCCTACAGAAAAACGAAAGACTAAGGAAGCGCTACCAAGAGACCATCGACACGGATGTCAATGCTGGATACGTTCGGAAAGTTGATCAAGCTGAACTGAATGAAACCAAAGACAAACTGCAATTGTAATTACCGCATCATCCCGTCATAAAACCGCACAAACCTGAGAAAGTCAGAAGAGTGTGCAACGCAGCGGCGAAGTACCAAGGTGTAGCCCTGAAGGACAAACTTCTATCTGGACCAGACCTGCTGCAGAGTCTGATCGCAATTATTTTCCGCTTTCGAGAACGCCCAATAGCTTTATCAGCAGACATAGAATCAATGTTTCTTCAAGTCGCTGTCTCAAACGAAGACAACCGATGATTAAGATTTCTCTGGCGAGAAGCTCCAAAGCAGAAAATAGAAGTTCAGGAGTACATACGGCACGTTTTTGGGGCGAAAAGATCGCCGACTTGCGCAAATTACGCTTTGCACCAAGTGGCGAAAGATAATGCAGTCAACGACGAAAGTATCGTCAGAACGGTTCAGCGAAACTTCTAAATGTCTTAATGGACGACTTCCTAAAGTCAGTCAGAACTCCTCAAGAAGCAATCGAAATCTACCAGAAAGTCAGAGAGATCCTTAGCAAAGGTGGATTCAATTTGACGAAATGGATAACAAGCGACGATGAAGTTAAGACACAAATCCAAGAGGCAGACAGATCAACGAAAGTTGTGAAAACTTTCGAAGCAAAAACACAGTCATCTTCAATTCTTAGACTGAACTGGAATGTAGACACAGATAATCTCATAGCCTGTCGTCGAAGTGAGCAAGAAGTTCATGCAAAGATAACTCATCGAAATGTCCTATCCTTTGTCTCAGCAGTGTTTGACCCACTTGAAATAAGTTCTTCCTTCACCCTACGAATGCGGTTTCCTCTCAAAAGCATCTGGGCAGCGATGGGACAAGCATGGGACAAAGAGTTGTCACCCGAACATTCAAAAGGACCCCTCAAAGCAGACGAAATTCATCAATCAGAGCAAAAACTGTTTCGATTTATTCAAAACGAAAGCTTCCCGACTGTTTCAAAGCCGATAGCAAACAGCAAAGAAATGTCAAAACTATTGAACATAGCCAAACTGTCACCATTCATAGAAGAAGATGGAACGATTAGAGTGAAAGGCCCACTGAAGCATACAAATCTTGATTGCAATGCAAAACACCCAATTTTGTTAACCGCGAAACATCCAGTTGTACAACTTCTGTTGGAGAGAGCGCAGCGTGACAATCTACACGAGGGCACAGAATACGTGAGAAACATGCTCTAACAAGAGTACTGGATCATCGGATTGAGAATTGCATTGAGAAAAATCAAGTCGAGATGTATCAAATGCAGACACAGGAACGCCAATGCAATCAACCCACCGATGGCGGATCTACCCCGAGAACGACTTGATGAACATGTGTTCCCATTCACGCATACCGGATTCGACAACTTCGAATACTTTCAAGTGAATTTCCTACGACGTACCTTGATGAGATGTTGCTGCCTCTTCACTTGCCTGACAACCAGAGCAGTACACATCGAAGTCACACAGTCATTGGACACCGAGTCATGTCTAGCTGCAGTGACAAGATTCATTGCAAGACGTGGATACCCAAACACCATCATCAGTGACAACGGAACAAACTTTATTGGAGCAGCCAATGAGTTGAAAGAATTCATGAGCGAGTGGGGCAAAGCTAAGATTGAAATTGACTTAGCACAGAAAAAGGTTGTTTGGAAATTCAATCTTCTCGGAGCTCCACATTTTGGTGGTTTCTGGGAAAGACTGGTTCAAGGTTGAAAGAAAGTCAAGATTGCAACCTTGGACAACCAAGCCTCAATGACAAGGTACTCAGCACAACAATGTGTCTTGTGGAAGAAACACTCAATGCAGGTCCCCTGACAGCAGTAAGTGACGACCCTGAAGGTTTGACAGCACTCACACCAAATCATTTCTTGCTAGGACGAGAGAACGCGAGTGCACCTTTCATGCCATCCAGTGAACGCTACCACGACCTGAGAAATTCTTCAAATCGGCTCAAGCATATGCCGACATGATCTGGAAAAGATGGACTCGTTAATATCTTCCACAATGGAAGCAGAGATCGAAGTGGTCAAAAAACGTGTGCGAAACCTGAAAGAAGGCAAGTTAGTATGGCTAGTAGATGAGTCTGTGAACCACTGTGAGTATAAACTGGGACGAATTGTTGAGATCTTCACTCGCAATTACGGTGTTGTGAGATCAGCGAGAGTCAAAATGGCACATGGAGAACTGAACCAGCCAGTCGTGAAGTTAGCGCCAGTGTTTTACGATGCTGTTTCCGAGATAAAAAACAGGGCCAGCGATGTTGGCGCCACTTCAAATCAGCTGCAAAAGCCATCAGACAGCAAGAATTAACGTTGAAACTCAAAAATCTTGAAATTTGGCAAAATTCAAAATTGGTCAAAACTGAAAAGTTGGGACCGAAAATCTGTACACCCCCCCCCCGATTTTTGGAAGGCAAAACCCGAGAAACCCATGTTTATGGCACACGGTTAGATTTACCTCTAAACTACTCATGGAACCAACGACCGTTATTGCATCAGACCCACAAGTGTGGCTATTAGCACTTATTTGGAGCCAAATTGGCATTTTTTGGATATTTTGACATTTATTGTTAAATTTCTTAAGTTGTTTATTTTATGATACTTTAGGTGATCATTAAAGGTAAAATACCGTACATTCGAGGACTTTAGAGCCACGTAATAACCATCCGTGCTTATGTTAATAAAATTAAAAATTGCATTAATTTGACATTCACTATGTAAACAATGACCTAAATCAATTTCCTGATTAACCAATCAGAAACCAGTAGTGATGATGTCATAAATGATAAATATTTGATTATTTACTTTAACCCAATTGTTTGAATAGTGAAACCGAATAGTTTTTAAAAACATTAGAAACTGTTATACAGAGCAGTTGGCACTCAGATTGACTAAAATTTGATTCTTTAACAACTTTAGTCTTTTCGCTAAGTTTTGCTAGATCTTAAGGTGTTGCGAGATCTATGTTAGCTGAGCTTACTTGACGAGAAGTTAGCAAAAATTCTAGGTAATGGCTAAAGCCCTACAAGTTTCGGCACGAGATTGCACATAGACTATCACTAAGGATTTTCTTAACTTCAATCAACTAAATTAAAGTTACAGTCCTTTAATACGTCCGAGCGACTAATTATTTCTGCAAGATTGTTAGTCAATCGAAATTTGTGAGAAATCAAGCCGGCGTAAAACTCGAGAACGAAGCTATGATATTTCGGTTCCGCTGAGATTCTTGAGCAGCCGCAACACTAACTGATACATCTGTTTGCGCATTGACGTTCCTCTAAATGCTGAAATTTTTTAAAGCGTTAGGAAAATGTAAACCTTTTTGTGCCCCTGAAACTCTCTTCAAAAGAGAATAGGGACCTAAACCTGCTTGATCAACCAAAATTTGACTCTTTGTGAGCTGAATGACGGTTCAATTTTTCAAACAACTGCAGGCCTAAATTGATTTTGAGTATAAAATTTAACTTCCTCAAGTTTTATCATAATGAGTTTCTTGAGCAATGATTGTTTAGCATAAACAATTCACCTCCTTGCAAACCAATTCCCATCATTCTATTTGGTAACTATGACATATATCACCTAATCTTTACTTAAAAAATCTAGACTCAGTAAATCTACCCTACGGTTTTGCAATAGCTAGTCCAATTTTACCTACACCATTTTGTAAGACAACAAAAACTAACTTTGATTACATTTTAACTGAAAACATTGCTGATGATAGATGCTTTGCATATGACAGTAGTTTCAAAACCAAAATATTTGGTTCTATTTTTTTAACCGGAATGTGCATTGGAAAACAAAAGAGCGTCATGTAAGAAAAAATTCAGAAGGAAAAAGTATAACATAATCTTTTTTTTGAAAATTATTGGCTGATATGACAGGGTTCAAAGCATATGAGTGTTCAAATGCCAATGATAAGTTTAATGTGTTTGTTTAACTTCTATCAAGTGCATTGGAAATTCATGCATTAGTTATTATGAAGGTTTTTTGAGAGAAGAACTCCTTCAGTGAAAACGTTGTTTGCGATGATTGCAAAAGTTTACTGCGTTAACTTTAAACATCGTATGGGAATTTTAATTTACATTCATTGCAAAAAATTTGTTTACTAAACAGAAAGCTTCGAAACAAACTGTCCAACATATTGAAAAAAACAAGAGAAGTTCTTCGGGAATTGTTTTCTACCAATTAGTACTGCTACAGACCGCTGGAGCTTTATCAATAGTGTGAGGGAGACAATTGAGCAAGCTTTAAATATTAATGAAGCAAAAATTTTTTTGGTGATATGATTGTTGGCGACAAAAAAATTGCAGAAATTTTTAGTTTTGTATTCTCAAACATAGGGCTGTATTTTGGTTAGAAAATTGAAGAATAAAAATGTTTCGATTTCGACGATTCAACAATTGAATTTTGGCCAATATCAGAAAAGTATTATTTTGATATAATCAAAGTGGTAAATCCCCACAAGCTCATTGGTCTTGTAGGATACCCGCTCAGGCTAATATTGATGGTATTAAATTTTTAGCCTCCACCTGACGTTCATTATAAACCAATGCCTTAATGACCGTGTTAAGTCTACGATGACCAAAGGAGCTGTCATAACACCAATCTATAAAAAAGATGACATCATGGACCCTGTAGACTATCGTCCTATATAGATAACTATTTCATTTTCTAAAAAATTAGAATAGAGTTTGTACAAACAAATGACAAGTTATAGAATGAAGCTATTTTAATGTCATTGAGTCAGTCAAAATGAAATAGTAATAAATAGTAATATTATAAAAAAATAGTAATATTGTTGAAGCCGTTTTGCTCGATTTATCTGAAACTTTTGACACATTTTGTCACCAAATACTTTTGAGATAATTAAATTCTCTAAAAATGTGAACGTCTGCATTACAGTGAATTAAAAGTTTTCTTACGAAAGGAATACAACAAGTTTGTGTTAATGGAATTGTGTCAAACTGGATTGACGGAAAACAAGGTATTCCTCATCGGACAGTTTTAGGACCATTTCTTCTCATCTTATACATAATTGATTTCCAAGATCAAGTGTGTGATACGGATATTTGTTGCAGTATGCGGATGATTATTTATTGTTTTTGTAGTCACAAAAACTCAGATATTGCTTTAACAGCAATTGTAAAATTAGTTGAGCCAGTGTAAAAATTTGGGTGTTACCATAGACAGTCACGTTTTTTTTAAACAAAAAAGAGAAAAGTTATGAAAAACATGGCTGTTGGTATCAGAACTTTTGAAAATGTACAACATAGTCTTTCCCCCAGAGTTTTACTCGTGCTTTCTCACGCATTTGTTGCTAGTCATTTAGAGTACTCTATTTTATTTTTCCTTCAAATTAGTTCAATTTTGGTTCTTTCTCTTGAGAATTAGACGAATAAGACTTTGAAGTGAGTATTTTTTGGTATTAAGTCGTCAAATCAATTAGGAAAACGTTAAAAAATAATCGGTATAAGACAACTGATGGAGTGAAAGTATTAACGTAATTCTTTGAATACACTGGAAATATGAAAAAATTCATTCGTCAACAGCGATAAATAATGAATCATTATTCTTTAGTCATGTACCGTAGGAGTGGAACTCACTACCATTGTACATGCAAGATACAAATGTAAGTCTATAGGTACTCAAAAGTCGATAGAAATAGCTTTTGTTAGACGAATCAACAGCAGTTTATACCCGAAAAGCTAGCACATGGCGTGACTTCCGCTTCAAATGAACTGTGACCAGTTCAATTTATTTAAAATCGTCTTGTATTTTTAAATAATTAATTCACAATTATTGCTTATTTAGCAACAGCAATACCTATGCAATATTATAGTCATCTCACTCTCTCAATTAACAGGCAATCTTCAGAAAATTTTTTTTAGGTATTCTGAAACCAACAAATTTTTTCAACAATAGATGGTTCGATCATGAATGCAAAACTTTTTTACAGAGAAAACCGAACGATTGCAGTAAATTTCAGAAGAAGAGACATTAGAAAAATTGGAGTACTTGACAAAAAAGTCGGAATGGTTTAGCAGCCGCAATTTCAAAAAAATGAGAATCATGCCCAAGAAGTATTTGCACCTTTGCAAATGAAAAAGGCAATTGGAATTTTATGAACCAAAAAGAGGTGTTTTAACCCAATTTTCATCAACGAATGCATTGATAAAGTCATTTGGTGTAACTTAGTAAAAGATTACAAACTGGCCGAAAACTTCAAATATTCGTTTGCTCAAAAGGGTTCTTATACTTGTGATAAAGTAAAACTTTTCTATGCAAAATCATTTGCTCATAAAAGACCGTTCATTTTTGATACCATAACTGAGATTGGGTGCTTAAAACATTTGGGGAGCTGAATCCCCGTAAACCATTTGGCCCATGCACAGTGCCAGAAGTGCAATTCAAGGCGGTGCAAATTTTTGTTTGTCTTATCTTACATTCTTAATAATCGAATATGTTAAGACCAACATATTTCCAGAACTACTCAAATTGATCGACGTTATACGCGTAGAATTTTGGTTTTAGATAAGAAAACTCTGCCCATGGCACCATGCATTACTCAATGGAATTTTTCAGGTAGGCAATTGATTCCAACGAGATAGATCAAACTGCACTTTTAGACCTCTCGCAATCACATCAAAAGCTACCACAAAAACTTCGTCAATTGATTTTCGACTGATTTCATTGTCACTCATAGAAAGGTTTTTTTTCTGAAAGATTGCAACAAGCCCGTGCAAAAGAAGCCTACAAGAGCTGGTATGAGGTAAACAAAAGGACGCGTCCCAAAGGACGCAGTGCTTGTATTACTCACATTTATTACCTATGTCAACTACTTAATGCAGGAATCTGATGATAATTCCCCACTTCCATATCCTTATGACTGTTTGTTGTTTTCGACGAACAAATCAAGTAAAATTGCTATGCTTTAACATGAGCAAAATCTGGCCAAAGCGAGTTTGTTTTTCAAGTCATTTGAGTTAACGCTAAAAGCTACCAAATCCGATGCAATGTGTTTTTTCAAAGAGAAGTATGAACGGCACTATTTATAGGAAACAATTAAACAGGACAATTTGAAAAAAAAACTTCAATTGCCTCGAAATCACACTTGACTCTTACCTACGTTTTGAAAGCAATACAAAGAGTTACAAAAGATTGCAATAAGTATAAAAACAACCAAAACAGTTAGGAATCAGCTCACCATAAATTAAAAGTTTTTTTTGTGCCGTTTTATTTTTTCTCATCTTGACTTCGGTAGCTTTTTCTTCAAAAAGTTTCGAAACAGTTTCTCGAAAATGAGAAGGATTGATGTCTGAAAAATGTTTCATTGCCATTTAGCACTGAGTAACGCCTCCAGAAAAAATTTTCACTCTTTCTTTCGACAACATCACAGGTAATAAGAAAGCAATGGAGCAATGTTTTAATCTCAGCAGTTCTATTAATCGCAAAAAAAGCAAAGCTAATCAAAACCATATTTCAGGTGCGCAGACCGCCAGAAACTTATTCATTTGTTTAACAAACTTCCACGAAAAGAAAAATGTTGCCAGGTGCGAAAAGAATTTTCAAGAAAATTAACACTCCATTGAAAATTGTTTTACAGATTTTTTTGTAGCAGAGTCAAAACATTGTCTTGCAAATTATAATAGTTGCAATTGGTAGGAATTTTCTTTCTGACAAATCAAATATTGTCTCATCAATAATCCTATGCATTTTGTTTTTTCAATATTATCAGATAAAAAACTCTAAGTTTTATTTACAATTCTCATTAGAATAACGCATTGTTTTAATACTTGAATAAGAATTCGATTGTTTTTTTTCTCAGGGGTCACAATAGCCATCGAAAAATGTTTTTTCGGGAAGAACAAGATTAGGGGTCGTCATCCCCTGTTAGCCGTTCAACTGTGAGAAATGAGGGTCGTAATCAATCCCAAATCCATTGACCTTGAGGGTGAGCGGAAAAAATCCCAATTGTCAAATCCCAAACAGCTCATGTGCTTAACCCATTGATGTTCTCTCGTGTCGAAATTACCACTGATTGTCCTCAAACTGATAAAAAAAACAGGGCGTAGTTGTCTATCGGTGGTTAAAAAATGTTAGTTTAGGAGGTAATAGGAGAACTTTCAGATTTAAACCATTAAAAATTATCCCAAAAAAAAATGCGAGATTAGGAGGTAAATTTAGGTGGGATAAAGCGTTTAAGAATTAAGGGTTAAGGGGAAATTTTAAGATTTCCACCAAAAAATAACCCAAAAAATTTGTAAGTTTGGGGCGTGGTAATTTTAGGGTAAATCCCATTGACACTTTCTCTAGCATCACTTTACTCCCCTTACACCCTACTCTTGCATCGTTTTACCCCCACCACTCTCTACTCAAGGAACGGGTTTTGGGGGATTGGCTAAATATTCCCATGGTTACCCTCCCAGTCTTAAAGTTTTTGGGGTCAAAATTCTACACGGGCTAATAAGATGTAATTTGAGCACTGGTTGACGACAATTCAACATTTTCAAAAACAAGGATTGTCAAATAGAGCAAACTTTACATATTCGGGAATTGAAAAAGCCCACGGTCCAATTAACGTCATTAATTTTTTATAGAATAGAAAACTAATATATTTACAACAAGAACAAGAATACTTGCTAAACTGTTACAGTTCATGTATTGAATTAAGCATATATGATAGTTTGGCATTATGCATTAGGCATTAGTTCTCCTCAAATTTGTTGCTTTTTTCAAAATTCTATTGGTAAATATGCAGAAATTTTGTTGAACGCTTTCGCTAAACCTATAACAGTTGCACTTGCAAAAAGTTCTCCTTCCTACATTTTAAATATTTTGTCATCAATAATCATATGCATTTCGTTTTTTCAATATTATCAGTTAAAAAAATCTATGTTCATTACAATTTTAATAAGAATAAAGCTTTGTTTTCATACCTGAAACTGATTTCAAGTGTTTTTCTTTCTCAGCGGTCACAACAGACATCGAAAAATTTTTATAGGGAAGAAGAAGATTGAGGGTCATCATCGCTTGTTAGCTGTTCATCTGCACGAAGTGAGGGTCGCAGTCAATCCCAATTCCACTGACCTTGAGGGTGAGCGTAGTCAATCCCAATTGTCAACGAGACAGCTCATATGCTTAACCCATTCATGTTCTCTCGTGTCGAAATTACTCGCTGATTGTCCTCAAACTGATAAAAAAAAATAGGGAGTAATTGTCTATGGGTGGTAAAAAAAGTGTTAGTTAAAAAGGTAATGGGGGAATTTTCAGAATTTAACCACTATAAATTAGCCTCCAAAAACATTCAAGATTAGGAGGTAATTTTAGGTGGGATTTAATGATTAAGAATTGATGGGATAAGGGGAAGTTTTAACATTTTATCCTCCAAAAAATAACCCAAAATTTATGTAAGTTTGGGGCGTGGTATTTTTAGGGTAAATCCCATTGACACCTTCTCTCGCATCAAAATACTCTCCTTACACCCTACTCTTGCATCGCTTTACCCCCATCACCCTCTACTCTTGCAACGAGTTTTGGGGGATTGGGTAAAGATTTCCATGGTTACCCTCCCAATCTTAAGTTTTGGGGTCAAAATTCTACACGGGCTAATATGATGTAACTTAAGCTCTGGTTGACGACAATTCAACGTTTTCAAAAGCAGGGATTGTCAAATTGAACAATCTTCACATAATCGAGAATTTGGAAACGCCAACGGTCCAAATAGCGCGAATAATAATAGGCATAATTTCACCTTAAATGTGTTGCTTTTTTCAAATTTCTTTTGGTAAGTTTACAGAAATGTTGTTGAATGCATTCGCTAAACTTAAAAAAATTGCAATTGAATTTATTCTGCTCTGCATGTTTTTAGTATTTTTTATTGGTTCAGTTGTTTAGCGTGTCACTTGGTCGTTTCTTTTTGAGAAACCCCGAAATGATTTCTGTTTGTTTTCGTAAACTCCTTCACTTGTTCTAGCATTTGATGGCGGGGAAAACTTTCAAAAAAAATAGCAAGAGTTTCTGTAACAGAAGTCGGCTTTTAGTTCTGCAATTCCAGTGGATTGCAGATTTTGTGATAGATTCCTTACCTCAAGGGCTTTCAAACCTATTAAATTATTTTTTTAGATATTCCAGTAAGCAGATATAATTGAAAAAAGCCTTTGTGATGTTTATGTCTTTTTCATTTCCAGATCTTATAATTTCCAGATCGTTTCCAGATCTTAGAAAAGCATATGCATCTTCAAAATACAAAAATAGTTATCCACTGGAATCACAACACTACAGGCCACTTTCCTATATACGATCTCTTGCTAAAGTATTCGAAAACTTCGGCGCCAATAAATGCTAGAAAATGTAGAAGAACTTAAGATAAAAAACACAAAAATTGCGGCTTTCTCAAAAACAAAACCGACTGACAGTATCACATTATCAAGAGAAATCTATGTTTCTTGTAAGTAATTTCAAACAACTCGTTAGATATTTGTTTCTTGTTCGGAGTTTTGTAGGCTCTCCAATTGTCATTGAAATAAAATGGCTCAAAAAAATTTCGAACAAAATTAAAAAAATGCAAATGCGGAATTTGTCTTTTGGTTGATACATTTGACTCCAATCTCTAGAGGCAACCCTTTTTTGCAGATGAAGTGTTTTAGCATTGAAGTGTTTTAGCATTGGCCAACGCCTCCATCAAAAATTTTTATTCCTCCTTTTGACAACATCAAAGGTAACAAAAAAGCATTTGAGTCATGTGTCAGTCTCACCAGTTCTCATTATTGCAAAAAAAAAACAAAGCTAGCCAAACCATATTTCAAGATCACAGACCGTCAGAAACTCATTTGTTTAACAAGCTTTCATGAAGAGAAATTTGTTACCAGTTGCAAAAGGAATTTTCAACAAGAATAAATCTCCATTGAAAATTGCTTTACCAATTTTTTTTGAAGCAGAGTCGCAAAAATTTCCTCAAACATTTTATAGTTGCTTTTGAAGGCAATTTCATGATAAAATGTAATTGGAGCTCTAGTTAGCGATAATTCACCTATTGCCAAAAAAGTATTGTCAAAAAGAGCAAACTTTACTTATTCTGGAATTTGGAAACGCCCACGGTCCAAATAACGTTAATAATTTATTCGGAATAGAAAACTAATATATTTTTAACCAGAACAAGAATACTTGCTACACTGCTCCAATCTAAGAATTGCAATATGCATATATGATAGTTTGACTTTGTGCATTTGACACAATTTCTCCGGAAATTTGTTACTTTTTTCAAACTTTTTTTGGTAAATTTTCAGAAAATTTGTTGAATGCCTTCGCTATACTTAAAAAATTGTAATTAAATTGATTTTGCTCTGAAAGTTTTTTCATGGGTTCAGTTGATTATCGTTTCAGTCGGGGATTTGTTCCTGATAAAACCCGAAATGAACTTTGTTTATTTTTTTAAATTATTTTTCTTTTTCTAGCATTTGTTGGCGGTGAAAACTTTAAAATTCTTTAGCAAGAGTTCGTGTGACAGAATATAACTTTTAGTTCTACTATTCCAGTGGATCGCATTTTTTGTTCTGAATTCCTTACGTCAAGGGCTTTCGATTGTAGTAAACTATTACTTCACAGTTTTCAGTATGCAAATAAATTTCAAACAGTGTCTCTGTGGTCTTTATGTCTTTTTTATTTCCAGATCTTAAAATTTCAGATCATTTCCAGATCCTAGAAAAGCTTTTGTAACTCCAGATACAACAAATGCAATCCACTGGAATCACACAACTAAAGGCCGTTTTCTATATACGATCTCTTGCTAAAAAATTTGAAAATTTCCGCGCCAACAAATGCTAGAAAACGTAGAATAACTTAAGATAATAAACACAAAAATTGCGGCATTCTCAAAAACAAAACCTGACTGCCAGGATCACATCATCAGCTGACATCTATGTTTCTTGTAATTTCAAACAACTCTTTTTTTTCTTGTTTGGAGTTTTGCAGGCTTTCCAATTGTGACTGAAACTAAATAGTTCAACAAAATTTCGAAAAAACTTTCAAAAAAGCAAATACGAAATTTGTCCTTTGTCTGATACATTTGACTTCAATCTCTTGAGACAATCCTTTTTTGCAGTTCCCACATGAAGTGTTTTCGCATTGAAGTGTTTTTGCATTGGCCAACGCCTCCAGCAAAAACTTTTATTCTTCCTTTTGACAACATCAATGATAAGAAGAAAGCATTTGAGCCATGTGTCAGCCTCACCAGTTCTAATGATTGCATAAAAAAACAAAGCTATTCATACCATATTTCAAGATCACAGACCGTCAGAAACTCATATGTTTAACAAACTTCCACGAAAAGAAATTTGTTACAGGTGCAAAAGATATTTTCAACAAGACTAAAATTCCATGGAAAATTGCTTTACAAATGTTTTTTGAAGTAGAGTCGAAAAAATGTCCTCCAAATTTATATAGCTGCACTTGAAGTCAATTTCAAGTAAAAAATACAATTGGAGCTCTAGGTAGCGACAATTCACCAATTTAAAAAAAAAAAGGTTTGTCAAATAGAGCAAACATTACTTATTCTGGAATTTGGAAACGCCCACGGTCCAGATAACGTTAAAAAATTTTTTTTTTGAATTAAAAACTAATATATTTATAACCAGAACAAGAACGATTGCTAAATTGTTTCAGTTTATATCTTTAATTAAGCATATATGATAGTTGGACATTATGCATTAGGCATAAATTCGCCTCGTATTTTTTGCTCTTTTCAAAATTCTATTGGTAAATTTGCAGAAATTTTCTTGAATGCTTTCGCTAAGATTAAAAAAATTGCAATTGAATTTATTTTGCTCTGCAAATTCAAAAGTTTTTTTCTTGGTTCAGGTGTTTATTGTGTCACTTGGTGATTTGTTTTTGAGAAACCCCGAAATGTTTTCTTAAACTCTTTCACTTGTTCTATTTTTTGATGGCAGGGAAAACCTTCAATCAATTTAGCAAGAGTTTGTGTTACATAAGTTGGCTTGAAATTGTGCTATTCCAAGGGATTGCACTTTTTGTGTTAGATTCCTTACTTCAAGGGCTTTCAAACCTAATAAATTATTATTTCACAGATTTCACTAAATAGATATAATTCAAAAAGTGCCTCTGTGATCTTTATGTCTTTTTCATTTCCATATCTTAGAAAAGCATATGCATTTTCAAAACACAAAAATAGCGGTCCATTGGAATCACAAAACAAAAGGCCATTTCCCTTCATACGATCTCTTGCTAATCTATTTGAAAACTTCCGCGCCAACAAATACTAAAAAATGAAGAAGAACTTAAGATAATAAACACAAAAGTTGCGGTTTTCTCCAAAACAAAACCCGACTGACATGATCATATTTTCAACTGAAATCTATGTTTCGTGTAAGTAATTTCAAACAACTCTTTAGATGTTTTTTTCTTGTTCGGAGTTTTGTAGGCTCTCCAATTGTCCTTGAAGCTAAAAAGTTCAAAAAAATTTCGAACAAACTTTCAAAAAAGCAAATGCGGAATTTGTCTTTTGGTTGATACATTTGACTTCAATCTCTCGAGGCAACTTTTTTTTGAAGTTCCCACATGAAGTTTTTTTTAGCATTGAAGTGTTTTACCTTTGGCCAACGCCGCCAGAAAAAATTTTTATTCTTCATTTTGACAATATCAAAGGTAACAAAAAAGCATTTAAGTCATGTGTTAGTCTCACCAGTTCCAATTATTGCAAAAAAACAAAGCTAGCCATACCATATTTCAAGACCGTCATAGACAATATGTCACAGATCGTAAGAAACTCATTTGTTTAACAAGCTTTGATGAAAAGAAATTTGTTACCAAGTGCAAAAGGAATTTTCAAGAAGACTAAAACTCCGTTGAGAACTGCTTCCCATTTTCCTACAACTTTTTTTAGTTGCACTTGAAGTCAACTTCAAGTTTAAAAAAATTGGAGCTCTAGGTAGCAACAATTCACCAATTTCCAAAAAAATGTTTGTCAAAAAGAGCAAACCTTACTTATTCTGGAATTTGGAAACGCCCACGGTCCAGATGACGTTAATAATTTTATTATTGAATTAAAAACTAATAATTTTATGACCAGAACAAAAACACTTGCTAAACTGTTCCAGTTTATGCATTGAATTAAGCATATATGATAGTTTGGAATTATGCATTAGGCATAATTTCTCCTCAAATTTGTTGCTTTCTTCAAAATTCTATTGGTAAACTTGCAGAAATATTGTTCGAATCTTTCGCTAGACCTAATAAATTGCAATTGAATTAAATGTGCTCTGCAAGTTTTTAGTTTTTAATTGGTTTAGTTGTTTATCGTGTCACTCCGTGTTTGTTTTTGAGAAACCCCGAATTGATTTCTCTTTCTTTTCTGAAACTCTTTTGATGCGGGGAAAACTTTCAGATAATTGTGCAAGAGTTTGTGTGATAAAAGTTGGATTTTGCTTCTGCTATTCCAGTGAATCGCAGATTTTGTGCTAGATCCTTACATCAAGGGCTTTCAAATCTAAAAAAATATTATTTTACAGATTCCAATAAACTGTTATAATTCAAACAGTGCCTTTGTTATCTTCATGTCTTTTTGTTTTCCAGATCTTATGATTTCCAGACCATTTTCAGATCTTACACAAACATATGCATCTTCAAAATACAAAAATAGCGGTCCACTGGAATCAGAAAATTAAAAGCCACTTCCCTTCATACGATCTCTTGCTAAAATATTTGAAAAGTTCCGCGCCAACAAATGCTAGAAAATGTAGAAGAACTAAAGATAATTAACACAAGAACTGCAGCTTTCTCAAAAATAAAACCGACTGACAGGATCACATTTTTAACTGAAATCTATGTTTCTTGTAAGTAGTTTCAAATAACTCTTTAGATAGTTTTTTCTTGTTCGGAGTTTTGTAGGCTCTCCAATTGTCATTGAAGCTAAAAAGTTCAACAAAATTCCGAACAAACTTTCAAAAAATGCAAATTCGGAATTTGTCTTTTGGTTCATAAATTTAACTTCAATCTCTCGAGACAATCTTTTTTTGCGGTCCCCACATGAAGTGTTTTAGCATTGAAGTGTTTTAGCATTGGCCAACGCCTCCAGCAAAATTCTTTATTCTTCTTTTGGCAACATCAAAGATAACAACAAAGCATTTGAGTTATGTGTCAGTCTCACCAAAAAAACAAAGTTAATCATACCATTTTTCAAGATCACAGACCGTCGGAAACTCATTTAACTAACAAATTTCCACGAAAAGAAAATTGTTACCAGGGCAAAAGGAATCTTCAGGAATACTAAAAGTCCATTGGCAATTGCTTTACAGATTTTTCTTCAAGCAGAGTCGAAAAAAATTTTCTCCAACTTTTAATAGTTTCAATTGAATTTGATTTCAAGTAGAAAATATAATTGGAGCTCGAGGTAGCGACAATTCACCAATTTCCAGAAAAAGGTGTGTCAAATAGAGCAAACTTTACTTTTTCTGGAATTTGGAAACGCCCAAGGTCCAAATAACGTTAATAGCTTTATTATTGAATTAAAAACAAATAAATAATTGACCATAAAAAGAACACTTGCTAAACTGTTCCAGTTTCTGTATTGAATTAAGCGTATATGATAGTTTGGCATTATGCATTTGCCATAATTTCTTTTAAATTTTTTTTTTTCAAAATTATATTGGAAAATTTGCAGAAATTTTGTTGAATGCTTTCGCTAAATTTGAAACAATTGCAATTGAATTTATTTTGTTCTGCAATTTTTTCAGTTTTTTTATTGGTTCAGTTGTTTATCGTGTCACTCGTTGATCTGTTTTTGAGAAACCCCGAAATGATTTCTGTTTCTTTGTTTAAACTCTTTCACTTGTTTTAGCATTTGATGGCGGGGAAAACTTTCAAATAATTTAGCAAGAGTTTGTGTGACAAAAGTTGGCTTTTACTTCTGCTATTCCAGTAGATTGCAGATCTTGTGCTAGATTCCTTACTTCAAGGGTTTTCAAATTTAATAAATTATTATATTACAAATTCCGCTAAACTGATATGATTCAAACAGTGCCTCTGTGATCTTTATGTCTTTTTGATTTCCAGATCTTATGATTTCCAGATCATTTCCAGATCTTAGAAAAACATTTGGAACTTCAAAGTACAAAAATAGCAGTCCTTTGGAGTCACAAAACTAAAAAACCACTTTCCTCCATGCGATCTCTTGCTAAAGTATTTGAAAATTCCCGCTCCAACAACTGCTAGAAAATGTTGAAAAACATAGGATTTTTTAACAAAAAAATGGCGGCTTTCTCAAAACAAAACCCGACCCATCACATGAAATTAATGACACATGCAACTGAAATTAATGTCTTTTTAGATATCCCTATTGCTGTTTGAAGTTTTCGTAGGCTCTTCAATTGTCATTGAACATAAATATCTCAACAGAATTTTGAACAAACTTAAAAAAATGCAAATGCGGAATTTGTCTTTTCTTGATTCATTTGTCTCCAATCTGTCGATGCAATGCTTTTAGGCAGTTCCCACATGATGTGTTTTAGTATTGAAGTGTTTTACCATTGGTTAACGCCTCCAGCAAAAACTTTTTCTCCTTCTTTTGACAACATCATAGGTAAAAAGAAAGCAATTGAGCAATGTGTTAGTCTCACCAGTTCTAATAATCGCCTAACAAACAAAGCTAATCAAATCATATTTCAAGGCGACAGACCGTCAGAAACTCATTTGCTCAACAAACTTTCACGAAGTGGAATTTCATAACAGGTACAAAAAGAAGTTTCAAGAAGACTAACACTCAATTGAAAACTCTTTTACAGATTTTTTGTAGCAGATTTGAAAAATTTGCCTACAGATTTTAATAGTTGCTCTTGAATTCAGTTTCAAGAACAAAATGTATTTGGAGTTCTAGTTAGCGACAATTCACCATTTTCCAAAAAATGATTGTCAAGTAGAGCAAATTCACCTTATTCTGGGAATTGGGAAAAGACGACGGTCCAAATAACATTAATAATTTATTTTTATTGAATTGAAAACCAATCTATTCATACCCAGAACAAGAATACTTGCTAAACTGTTCCAGTTTAAGAATTGCTTTATGCATATATGATAGTTTGGCATTTTGCATTTGGCATAATTTATCCTCTCCTTAAAATTTTTGTTTTTTTTTCAAAGTTCTGTTGGTAAGTTTGCAGAACTTTTGTTGAATGCTATTGTTCAACTTAACAAAATTCTAATTAAATATATTTTGCTCTGCAAGTTTTTTTTTATTAGTTCAAGTGATTATCGAGTCTGTCGGGGATTTGTTTCTGAGAAACCCCGAAAAGATTTCCGTTTTTTCTCCAACTCTTTTTTTCGAGCATTTGATGGGGGAAAAATTTCAAATAATTCAGCAAGAGTTGGTGTGACAGAATGGGGATTTTAGTTCTGCTCTTCAAGTAGTTCTGTAAATTTTTTTGCTGGATTACTTACTTCAAGGGCTTTCAAACCAAATAAATTTTTGTTTTACAGTTTTCTGTAAACAAATATAATTCAAACAGTGTCTCTGTGACCTCTGTGTCTTTTTCATTTTCAGATCCTATGATTTCCAGATCTTTTCCAGATCCTAGAAAAGCATATGCAAAATACAAAATGGTGATCAACTGCAATCACAAAACTAAAGGCCATTTTCTTTCATAAAATCTCTAGCTAAAATATTTGAAAATTTCCGCGCCAACAAATGCTAGAAAATGCAGAAAAACTTAAGATAGTAAACATCAAAATGGTGGCTTACTCAAAAACAAAACCCGACTGACACGATCACAACATCAACTGAATTACATGTTTTTTTAAAAAATAATTTCGAACAAATCTTTAGATATTGTTCTCCTTGTTTGGAAATTTTGTTGGCTCCAATTGTCATTGAAGCTGAGTTGTCTAACAGGTTTTCGAATAAACTTAAAAGATAATAATGCGGAATTTTTTTTGTTGATACATTTGTCTCCTATCTGTTGACGCAATCTTTTTATGCAGTTCAAAATATTTTGGTATCTCTGTGGAAGTATGTTTTCATCATTGAAGCCCAAAGGCGAAATAAATACTCGTGAAAAAGGAATAGGTTCAAATATTCATGCTAAAATTTTGCATGAAAAAGCATTAATTCTGTGGTTTGGCAGAGATTAGAGTTTAATTGAAGTTTCACTTTTCCCTTTTGTCACTTTTGGTTAATTTTTACTTATGTTTGACCCATCATTTAAAACAAACTCTGTTATAGGTTGTTTTTCATTTAATAAAAATTATTTTCAACAAAAACCCAAAGTTTGAAAAAGTATCTATTTTAAAAGTATCTATTATTGTTTTTCAGTATAATTGTACTCATTTTCATAAACATTTCATTAGTTTTGGGAAACATTTCTAAAGCTGCGAAGTAAATCCAATTTAATGGCAATGGCAAACTTGATAATAGGAAATAAATAACAATCACTCCCCTCAGCTGCTTTTCAATGATAACACAAAATTTCTGTTCAATGAGATTTATTAACATGCCAAAAATGCTTTTAGAAATTTGCCACAAAAAATTTGGAAAAACTATTTGCTATCCAATAACTCTTACTTTTCTTGGATCACCGTTAGATATCGTAATACCTATCAAACGAAAAGAATTTAGTAAAAGTTGTTGTAGTAGAATGGGATTTGAAATTAGTTTTCCAGGTTTAGTATCCCCTCGGTTGTTCGTTTATGTTAGTTTTTAAATTTGCATGTAATCTGCCCCGTACGTTTGTTTTGTCTCCTGTACCGATTACAGTAATATGCTTAAATGTTTGTTTCCATGTCCTAATCAATTTTCGCTTATGTGTTGTTCTCGGTTAAATTTACGATTATTGAATTTGAAAATCGTTCTAGGTTTGGTTATTCTCACTGATAATTACTTTGTGTCAATGCGATAAGGAATGCTATGTCATGCATTTCAGAATAACGATTGAGCGACATTAATAATAAAACTTATTGCCGCAATTTATAGTTCTGTTCTTTTTTAATATCCCTGTTATAGCAATTTCTTTAGTTTTTAGTTCTGCTATTTTTAGTCCTGCTATTCCGATGGATCGCATTTTTTGCGCTCCAATCCTTATATCAATGGCTTTAAAATGCAGTAAATATCGTTTTACAGTTGTCAGTAAAAAATGTGTTTCAAACAATGACTCTGTGATCTTTTTGTCTTTTTCATTTTTACAGATCCTTTTAGAAAAGCATATGAAATTGCATTATACAAAAATCGATCCCCTGGAATCACAAAACTAAAGGCCACTTTGTTTCGTACGAACTCTTGCTAAAATAATTGAAGACACCCGCGCCAACAAATGCCAGAAAATTTAGCACTTGGGATAAAAAACAAAGTATTGCGGATTCCTCAAAAACTAAAACCCGACTGACACGATCACAACATCAACTGAATTTGATGCTTTTTTGAAAAAAAAAATTTTTAAATAATTCCTTAGATAATAAATCTCTAGTTTGGACCTTTTCTTGGCTCGGTAGTTCTCATTGAATCTAAATTGTTCAACCCTTTTTTGAAAAAATTTCAAAAAAAGCGAATGCGGAAATTGCCTTTTGTTGATACCTTTGTCTCCAATCTGTGATGCAATACTTTTATTCAGTTCAAAAAGTTATGTATCTCTGTAAGAATGCTGCTTTAATTTTTTTCTTTATCAAAGTTCAAACACGAAATAAATATTTGTGAAAAATGAATAGGTTCAAACATTCTATAGTTTTTGAAAGAAAAACGTTTATTTTGGGGTTATGTAGAGATCAGAGTGGAACAGAAGTTTCACTTTTCCATTTTGCACCTCCTGGTTGGTTTTGTACAAGGTTTAGAGCACTATGTGAAGCAAATTCTGTTAGAAGTTGCTTTTCAATTTGCTAAAAATATTTTCAACAAAAATATAATCTTGGCAAAATTATCTAATCGAAAAGTATTTTTTATTGTTTTTCAGTACTTTTGTACTCGTTTCCACAAACCGTTCCATAGTTTTCTAAAACATTTTAAAAAAACTTGCGAATTAAATGCATTTTTAACGGCAATAGCAAAATTGATATTAGGAAATAAATAACAATTCATCTCCTCAGCTGCTTTCGAAGATAATACAAAATTTCATTCCAATGAGACTTATGAAAATGTTAAAAATACTCTAAGAAGTTCAATACAAACATTCCGGAAAAACTATTTGCTATCCCTTAACGCTTACTTTTCTTGGATCCCCGTTGCATATCGTAATACCCATCAAACGAAATGAATTTAGATAAAACAGTTGTAGTAGAATGGGATTCGATGTTAGTTATCCAGGGTTTAGTATCCTTCGTTTGTCCATTTTTGTTAGATTTACACTTGCATCTAATATGTACCGTATATTCGTTTTGTTTCAAGTTCCAATTAGAGAAGAAATGCTTATGTGTTTGTTACCATGTTTTTAACGTATACATTTCCCGTATTTTGATGCTTTTAATTCAGTTAAATACATCATCTGCATTTTAACGTATACAAGTCGAAGATGTTTTTATATCAGTTAAGTACGTCAATTGCGTTTTGATATACATCTACAATTAGATTTTTTATTTAGAAAGGTAGCAAAAAAGATAGTGCCGGCTCGTTTAACTATACATAGCTAAACCTGATTTGTTATAGTAAAAATTGATGTTGTAAAATCTATCTTTTCAGTCCCTTAAAAACCACCATCTGGATCTCTAAAAGATATTTAGGTGTTATTTCGGCTGTTATTCTGATGAAATTTTGTTGTTAATTTGGTTTTATTCCGATGACATTTCTGCCTCTCTATAAATGGTACGAAAAGCAACTAAACATTCCTGTGTCCTTAAAAACAATACAAAATCAGCAATGGCAAAAAATGCAAGTACGAAAACAAAGTTGTCATAAAACATTTCAATAAAGAGTTTAAGTTTCTGCGATCAATGTATTTTATACAACGCCCACACTGATTACATGAACAAACCCTATTTTTTATTGATGCAATAGGAACAAAAATAGCACATGAGTATCAGGCTGTACGCAAAATCCAGGTTGGGATAATATTGTTTAAAATTCTCCCCTATGAAGCCTGTTTAGCTGCATGACCTGACTTGTATGGGCATGGAACCAAATTATGAATGTAGAATGAAGTTTTATATTTTTTAGTCATGAAAAAAGTTTGAAGAAGAAGGGCACCCAAGTTGAGGTCCCAGACGGAGGCAAGTATGTCCAGATCGAAGATGGATGCACAAGGGGTGGTAGTGCGTTCAAAATTACATAGGTTGGAAAATTCAAAAATTTCACAAAAGTCTAGTGAACACACGATAGGCTGATCATGAACGCACGAAAGTCTGAACATGGCACCTCAAAGTGAGCAGTAGAGCAGCGCGGAGTCAAATGTTCAACGTCTTTGAAATAATTAGAAGGAGATTTTTTTCTCATTAAAACTACCCAGAAAAAATGGTTTTGTTGTCTACATATCTTAAGAATCCAAATTAGGTCAATTTTTTGGCTTTTCAGATTATGTGCACATACTGGCTAAAGCCGTTACGAGCATTCAAAAAAAGTATATCCAAAAAAAAAACAATTTGAAAAACAAATTTGCTACCAAAAAAATAACTTAACTTCAATTTAACTTAACATAACTGAAAACATAACCTAGCAGATTTGAAAACATAACTTTAAGGACAATGAGAATATGGGGCGCCTACTCAATAGAAAAACTGATATAAAATAATATTATGAAACAAAAGTATTCCCGTTATACACTGTTAAAAAGCAGCGCTCTTTGTAAGGTTAAAACAAAACTCAACTGTACAAAGCTCATTCTGCTTTGTTTTTTGAAAAAAAAATGATGTTTGGAAGCTGATGTTGCAAAATATACTCTTTCAGTCGCTTCAAGATCTTCATCTGCATATCTATATAACATAATTAGATGTTAATTTGGTTATTGTTTCGATGATGTCTTGGTGTTGTTTTGGGTTGATTTCGATGAGTTTTCTGCCTCTCAATATATGAAACGAAAAACAAGTAAACATCCTTTTGTACCTTAGAAACAATAGAAAATCAGCAATGGTAAATATATTCAAAATGTAAGTAGAGAAAAAAAAGTTGTCAAAAAAAATTCAAATAACAATTTCAAATAAAAATATTGTATAAAAATATTCACTTTAACGCCTGTTCAGATGCAGCATTTGTACTGTATGAAAATGGAGCCACATTATGAAGTTAACATGATTTTTTTAATTTTCGAACCATGAAAAAAAATGACGAAGAAGGAACACCTAGGTTGAGGTCCCAGACGAACGCAAGTTTGTGCGGACCCAAGATGGATGCACAAGGGGGTTGTCGTGCGTTCAAAATTACATATTTTGGAAAAATCAAAAAATTCAAAAAAAGTCTGGACTTGAACGCACGAAAGTCTGAACATGAACGCACAAAAGTCTGATTAAAAACGCACAAAACCTTGTGAACGCACAAAAGTCTGAACATGAACGCACAAAAGTATAGTGAACACACGATAGTCTGAGCATGAACGCACGAAAGTCTGAACATGGCACCTCAACCTGGGCAGTAGAGCAGCGCGGAGTCAAAAATCCAAGGTCTTTGAAACGATTAGACGGAGATTTTTTCCCCAATAAAATTACGTTCAGAACCAGAAAAAATGTTTTTGTTGTCTACGTATCTTAAGAATCCAAATTAAGTCAATTTTTTGGCTATTCAGCTTAAGTGCACATACTGGCTAAAGCCGTTACAAGCTCTCAAGAAAAACTATATCCAAAACAACAATTTGACAAACAAATTTGCTACCAAAAACATATCTTAACTTAAAATAACTGAAAACATAACCTAGCGTAACTGAAAACATAACTTTAAGGACAGTGAAAAAAAACGGGGTGCCTACTCAATAGAGAAATTGATATACAACAATATTATGAAACAAAAGTATTTCCCATTATAGGCTATTAAAAAGCAGTGCTCTTTGTAAGGTCAAAACAAAACTCAAATGCACAAAGCTCAATCTGCTTTGTTTTTGGATAAAAATGATGTTTGGAAGCTGATGTTGCAAAATATATTTTTTCAGTCGCTTCAAGATTGTCATCTGCATATCTATATAAGATATTTAGATGTTATTTTGGCTGTTATTTCCATGATGTCTTGGTGTTATTTTGGTTTGATTGCGATGATTTTTCTGCTTCTCTATATATTAAACAAAAAACAAGTAAACATTCTGCTGTTCCTTAGAAACAGTAAAAAATCAGCAATGGTAAAAATATTCTAAATGCTAGTAGAAAAAATAGAGTTGTCATAAAAAATATTTCAAATAACAATTTCAAATAAAAATTTTGTATACAAATCTTCACCTAAAGGCCTGTTTAGGTGCAGCATTTGAACTGTATGAAAATGAAACCACATTATGAACTTAACCTGATTTTTTAAATTTTTTTAACCATGAAAAAAAAATTGACGAAGAATGAACAACCAGGTTGAGGTCCCAGACGGACGCAAGTATGTCCGGACAGAAGATGAACGCACAAGGGGGGCGTCGTACGATTAAAATAAAAAAGGCTGGAATCATCTAAAAGCTCACGAAAATCTGAACATGATTGCATGAAAGTCTGGTAAACGCACTAATGTCTAGACACAAACGCACGAAATTCTGAACATGAACACACGAAAATCCCGCGAACAAACGAAAGTCTGAATATGAAAGCATGGAAGTCTGAACATGAACGCATGAAAGTCTGCTGAACACACAAAAGTCTGTACATGAATGCACGAAAGTCTGGTGATCACACGATAGTCTGAACATGAACGCACGAATGTCTGAACATGGCACCTCAACTTGGGCAGTAGAGCAGCGCGGAGTCAAATATCCAAGGTCTTTGAAATGATTAGACGGAGATTTTTCCCCATTAAAATTACGTTCAGACCCAGAAAAATCGTTTTGGTGTCTACATATCTTAAGAATCCGAATAAGGTCATTATTTTGCCTTTTCGGTTAAAGTGCACATACTGGCTAAAGCCGTTGCAAGCATTATATAAATATTACATCTAAAACAACAAACTGCTCAACTTGGGCAGTAGAGCAGCGCGGAGTCAAATATCCAAGGTCTTTGAAATGATTAGACGGAGATTTTTTCCCCATTAAAATTACGTTCAGACCCAGAAAAATGTTTTGGTGTCTACATATCTTAAGAATCCGAATAAGGTCATTATTTTGCCTTTTCGGGTAAAGTGCACATTTTGGCTAAAGCCGTTGCAAGCATTATATAAATATTACATCTAAAACAACAAACTGAAAAACAAAATTGCTACCAAAAATGCATAACTTAATTTTAATTTAACCTATCAAAACTGAAAACATAACTTAGCATAACTGAAAACATAACTGTAAGACAATGAACAAAATGGGGCGCCTACTCAACAAAAACTGATATAACTTGAAATTCTGAATCAAAAGTGATTCAGCTAAACGTTTTTGAAAAACAGAGCTCATCGTAAGATTAAAAGTATGATCATATATTAAAACTCATTTTTAATTATAATTGCCGTTGACATCAATTTCGAAATTCAAAGCCAAATGATAATGAAATAATTACACCTTATTGAATACTAATTCTGTTAGCAATTTAGTTTTTTCGCGAGTCGAGGATTTTTCGCGAGTCGAGGAAGAGAGTGTAGAGTAATAAAAAAAGCGTTTCACACTGTTAGGTCTCCGCTTAAAATCTATTGATATTTAATTCTGTTTCCGGATTTTAAAATCGATATCCGTCCGAATCTTTTCTTAAACATATCTCGCTTTTTTGTCAACATACTTGATAAGTCATTTTACCATCAAATTTCCAACAAAAATAATTATATTTAAAAATCAGGGAATGGTTTGGGATCCTTGAGAAGAATCATAAGTTTCCTGTGAGGAGTTCATTAGGTTTCGGAAGTCTATCCAACTGAATGAGAAAGGCGATTAAGTGAGGAGTGGTATCTATATCAAATGATAAGTGCCCACACAATAAATTTGCACCAACTCAGCGTAGTACGAAGAAACGAAAAACGATGGTGTTGTCTGTTCAGTTATCTGATGGTGAGCCGTGGCATACAGAAGAGGTACTCAAGTTAAACACAGAACGAAGTCTTAATGCAATATTCGGGTTTTTTCCACTGAGAGGCACACCAAATACAATTATTGGCGCCAATAGGGCAAAATTTCTGAGCGAGAGTTTGGAGACTATGTTGCAAAAAGGAACAGAAAAGGGATAGCGGAACTTGTATTTCAACAAAGAAAACAGATGGCAGTTCAAACTACTCGCAGTACCTCATTTTTGAGGAGTATAACTGCGAATAGTTAGAAGTTGCGCAAAAGCTTTATGTGCAATTTTGAGTACAGAATCAATCACGGATGACCTTCTTCAGACAACCATGTGTTTTTGTGAGCAGAAATTGAACGCAAGAGCGTTTACTCCAGTCAGATCAGTTGTTAATGACCTAAAAGGCTTGACTCTCAACCAATTTTTTTGAGGAACAAGAATGTTAGCTGGACCAATCTTCTATGCGCAGTAGAATTTGTCGATCATTGTTAGCTCTTTCGTTAAATCAAACTTTTTGCAATTGTTGTTTGGGAGAAATTCAGTAAAAAGTAAAGCTACCAACCTTGAGTAATTTGCAAAATTGGCGATCTGAGGCGAAAAAAACATTTGGAGATCTCGTCTGTTTGATCAAAGCAAGCAATGAACGAAGCGAGGATAATACAATTTGAGTCGAGTTACGTAGACCGTCGATGGATCTAATGATGCCATTCGATCAGCCAACTTTTGAACAGATGACACAGTCTACCAGAGACCAGTAGTGAAGTTTCATTCTGTACTACGATGAAGTGGTGTTTTACTGATGGAAAAATACGGCTGCCGATGGGGAGGCTGTGCTAAACTACTAAATCAATCATTTCAAGGTCGAAGCAGGCAGAGAAGTTAGAATAGCACGGCCAAGTTGTTTTTGGTTCAAATTGGTTTGTTAATTTTGTTCAACATTCTTTATTAATCATTAATATGTGACTTTCATATATGAAACGAAACTGAAACCCCGAAATTACACCGTTCTTAAGTACTTTTTCAGACTGAAGTGACTACTTGTGTTGTATAAGTGGAAAAAGTCCAACAGTTTTATAAGACATGGGAGAGGAATGCGGCGCAATCGCTGCTCTGGTTTTCTCTCATTAGCGTTTTCAGTTTTTGAAATTTGGGAAGAAATGTATGAGCATAGTTGTGGCTTCTGCGTTTAACTAAAAAAAGAAATCAATTCAAAGTTAAATTAAACAAACCAAGCAGAATTGATGTTTCATTTTGTTCCACATTCACAGTAAGTAACTATTATTAATGCATGATTTTCCTAAATGAAACGAAACTGCTACTCAAACTCCAACCACCTCAATCTCAGCGGATTGGTATAACGATGTATAAATGACTCAAAACCAATGCATGAGACTGTTTACGACAAAAGTGAATTGCTAATCAACTTGTACTTGACACAGATTTTTCAACAATTCTTCTACATGGCTTACAAACTTGCCATGAAATCAAGTTTGCAGAGAAAAAATTAACGTTATAGAAAATTGTTTGCGCTCTGCAACATTTTCATCTACAACCAATTGTAGATGCAAGATTGACATTTAAAACCACGTGATTAGCAGTAACAATAAATCTTCAAAAAATAACAAAAATTACGGAGTTTTGCATGTTCTGTCATTATAACGTGATACACAATGCGTATTGAACCACACTACTTGAACCATACTTGATTATTTGTTGCCGTGTCCTTTTTCGCTAAATCATCATTATTGATTTTACCCTGATTTATTGAAAAGGGAATTGAATTTAAAGTTCTGAAATTCTCACATTCGGTATCCAAGTTCTAATTAGCTGAGTTATAGATCAGATTAACAGTTAGTTCCTGTTTGTTTCATTTACCAATTGCCTCTGCTTATTCTAGTTTCTTGATTGGTAAATTTGCGGAATTTTTAATTAAAAAAAAACGGAAATTTTTTAAATACAAAATTATTTTGCCAGTAAACAAAAGTTGGGTACAAAATTTAAATAGCGGGCCCAGAATCTAATTTAATTTGCTTTTTTGTTGTTTTTTTTTCGAGTAGTGGGAATGCCCGATGTGCTCAAGCACGCATACTACTTTGTTCCTTGAGTTTGTGGTTTAGAAGATTTCATTAAAGGTCTATAAATTGCAACTAATGAAATAATCGAAAGTTTAGATTTTCAATGAATTCAATCAAACAAACTTGTTATTGGCAAATTGTATGATTAGTTATTGGGACTAATTCAGATTATATTATTCCAACGTTAATCAACAGTATTGCGGATAAAACAATTCAAGAATTTAACTGCAAAGTTGTACACATTTGAAAGTTCAGTGGAAATTGGTCAGATTTGAAATTGATGAAACGATCTGGGTGGTGTAAGGATCTTTTTTGTTGATGATGTGAGAGTGGCCGCTAGGTTTGATCAGCCAACCTTTTCAGTGAAAGACAACCTGCTGTACAATCGGACAAAGAGAGTGCCAAAATCACCAGCAAAATAAAACAGTTTTATAAGACATGGGAGAGGGATGCGGCCCAATCGCTGCTCTGGTTTTCTCTCATTAGCGTTTTCAGCTTTTGAAATTTGTGAAGAAATGTATGAGCATAGTTGTGGCATCTGCGTTTAACTAAAAAAGAAATCAATTCAAGTTTAAATTAAAGAAACCAAGCAGAATTGATGTTTCATTTTGTTCCATATTCACAGTAAGTAACTATTATTAATGCATGATTTTCCTAAATGAAATGAAACTGCAACTCAAACTCCAACCACCTCAATCACAGCGGATTGGTATAACGATGTATAAATGACTCAAAACCAATGCATGAGACTGTTTACGACAAAAGTGAATTGCTAATCAACTTGTAGTTGACACAGATTTTTCAACAATTCTTCTACATGGTTTACAAACTTGCCATGAAATCAAGTTTGCAGAGAAAAAATTAACGTTGTAGAAAATTGTTTGCGTTCTGCAACATTTTGATCTACAACCAATTGTAGATGCAAGATTGACATTTAAAACCACGTGATTAGCAGTAACAATAAATCTTCAAAAAATAACAAAAATTACGGAGTTTTGCATGTTCTGTCATTATAACGTGATGCACAATGCGTATTGAACCACACTACTTGAGCAGTACTTGATTATTTGTTGCCGTGTCTTTTTTCGCTAAATCATCACAATTGATTTTACCCTGATTTATTGAAAAGGGAATTGAATTTAAAGTTCTGAAATTCTCACATTCGGTATCCAAGTTCTAATTAGCTGAATTATAGATCAGATTAACAGTTCGTTCCTGTTTGTTTCATTTACCAATTGCCTAGGCTTATTCCAGTTTCTTGATTGGTAAATATGCGAAAGTTTTAATTAAAAAAAACGGAAATTTTTTAAATACAAAAATATTTTGCCAGTAAATAAAAGTTGGGTATAAAATTTAAATAGCGGGCCAAAAATCTAACTTAATTTGCTTTTTTGTTGTTTCTTTTTTTTTCGAGTAGTGGGAATGCCCAATGTGCTCAAGCACGCATACTACTTTGTTCATTGAGTTTGTGGTTTAGAAGATTTCATTAAAGGTCTATAAATTGCAACTAATGAAATAATCGAAAGTTTAGATTTTCAATGAATTCAATCAAACAAATTTGTTATTGGCAAACTGTATGATTAGTTATTGGGACTAATTCAGATTATATTATTCCAACGTTAATCAACAGTATTGCGGATAAAACAATTCAAGAATCTAACCAATGCAAATTGGTCAGATTTGAAATTGATGAAACGATCTGGGAGGTGTAAGGATCTCCTTTGTTGTTGATGTGAGAGCGGCCGCTAGGTTTGATCAGCCAACCCTTTCAGTGAAAGACAACCTGCTGTACAATGGGACAAAGAGAGTGCTAAAATCACCAGCAAACGAAAATCGAACGAACCAACGGTGAAACGCCAGCGAAGATTTTCTCGATTTTCATTTCAAAAAAATTTTGAAAAGATAAACCTGCTTTATGGTAATAAGAAAAGCAAAAATAAAGAGAAACCAGCATATTAAGAAGAAATAGAAGAAGAAATATCGCAGCAACTACTGTGTTGACACAAGCTTTCACCATACAGGGGAAATTTTGTTGAACAGCATCTATGACACGCAAGGGATTGCCAAGCCGATGGGGACATTCATTGGCTCGCATATATAAGCTAAAGAATACTTCAAGAACTGAGAGCAGAGCAAGGCAACGCAATTCATGCAGTGAAGTAGAACGAGAGTAACAACAGATATCCAACGGAAAACCCACTATTCTTCCGCAAATTAAATGCATGTAGAAAAGACGAAGAACTCCAAGAAGCACTTATAAATTTTGGAATTATCCTTTATTCCAGAACACGAGTCTGAATAATCGGTCACCAGCTGTGAGGAAGCGACGCTTATGTTGTGGTTTTCTGGCAGAAATGATATAAAAACAAACATTGTTAAGTCAAAGTTTGCGGTATAAAAATGTGTACCTAGAAGCACAATCGATTGCTGCACTAGGAAAACCAAAAGTGGACGGGGAAATCAAGCAGCCAACGAAAACGAAGCAACAATTCATCAAATTAACGAATTAACGAGCTTCCTTCACAAAATGCTTTTCTCAATACAGAGCCGTAAAAACAGGTTGAACACAATTTCTTTCATCGATAGTGGATCAATGGTTTCATTCGATGATCACTGATTGCAGAAAAGGTTTTGAGCTACTTTCAAAGGCCGAGTCAATTGAAACGTCTGCACATATTTCACGTAATTGGAAAACAGCAACTACAACTTCAGCAAGGTTACGCAAAGCGCAAACCAGTTGAGTTTTCTACACAATCAAAGCTCCAACTTGATTGAAAAAGGCATCAGCCTTGATGAAAATGCTTACGAGCTACAGCGCTTTTTGAACTACACAAGAAGATCAGAGTTTGATGCTTTCGCCGTTCTAATGGAGCTAGCAGGTGTACTCAGTGAACCTATGACGGTCAAAGGAGACAAATTGCCATTTGTCTGACAAATTTGTCATTTCGTCCTCACAGAAGATTTGAAAGTGTCTGAGAATATCCAAACCTGTTGGGATATAGAAACCAATACTTCCAAAAGAAACGTCAGTCAGTCAAGAAGAAATTGAAAGAACAACGGATGCTGGAGAATAGGACAAAATTTACAGACGAGCGGTACGAAGTTTGAATTCTGTAGAGTGAACCAGTGCCGAACCTGCTGGCCAACTGAAACCCAACCTTGGCTCTGTTTATCTCATTGGAGCGAATTCTCCAAAAGGACCTCAACCAGAAGAGTTTGTATCAGCCGTCAATAGATAAAAAATGTAGAACACCATTTCAGAAGCGAAAGATAAATTGGTATTTGCTATAACATTTAGTGCTAATTTTGAAGAAGCCTGCTGAAGTGAGACGTATTTCAAACGCCGCGTCAATCTAGAGAGAAGTAGGCCTAAGCGACAAGCTACTACCAGCACCTGATCCAGTTCAGTGTGAATTGGACTTTTATTCAGTTTTCGCGGAGGACCATTAGCTTTGAGAGTCAAAATTGAAACATTGTTTCAGAAAATGCTAGTTTTCAAGCAGGATAAAATTTGCTTAAAGTATCTGTTGCATCCAACAGCTAACACACCTATTCAATTATACGATTATAAGCGTCTTGTATTTGGAGCTAAAAGTTGAAACCAACTGAGGAAATGAGGTCAATCAGCACTACAAAGCCAGTCGAAGCAATATTTGCCATGTTTAGTAAAAGATCAGTCACAGATGACCTTCTTTCGACAACGATGTGTTTTTTTAGGCAGACATTGAACGCAAGACCAGTCGGTTCAGCTGTAAATGACTTAAAAGCCCTGACTTCTAGTCAAATTTTTCAGAGAAACAAGATTGTTTGCTTGCATATCTTATATGCACAGTAAAATTTATTGGTAAACGATGAAGCTCTCGATAAACCAAACGTTTTACACATATTGTTTGGGAGATATTCAAAAAAGAGCTATGCTGTCAACGATGAATAGTTTCCAAAATTGGCTATCTGCGTCGAAAAAAAAACATTCGGCGACCTTGTATGGTTGATCGAACACAGCAATGAACGAAGCGAGGACAATACAGTTTGAGTCGAGTTACGTAGACCGTCGAGGTATCTGATGATGTCATTCGATCAGCAAAATTTTGGACAGATGACAGAGTCTACCAGAGACCAGCAGCAAGTTTTTTTTTCTGTACTGCTTTGAGCTGGCGATGGGGAGGATGTGCTGAATTACTAAACCAATCATTTCAAGATCGATGCAGACAGTGAAGTTAGAAGTCATTATTAAGTGATTTCCCTATATGAAGCGAAACTGAAACAAATCGAACTACTTCAAAATTAGCAAAGAACTATTACGCTAACGAGAATGAAAAAAGACGTCATGTACACAGATCAGTTGATACTCATGAACAAATAAACAAAGAGCAGAATAAACTGAGTACACCGTTCTTGAGTATTTTTTCAGGCATTGATGATTACTTGGGTTGAATTTGAAAATGGGAAAAAAAGGAATTAGCATAGTTATGGCACCTGAGCTTAACTAATGCAAAAATCAATTCCAGGTTAAATTGAAACGGCTTGACAAGCAAAATTTAATGCTACAATCTATTGGAGCAATTTCGATCTGTTTAATTTTTTCCACATTCATATTCAGTTACTTTTATTAATACGTGATTATCCTAAATGAAGTGAAACTGAAACTCAAAGCCGAATTACCTCACTATCAGCAAAGCAGTTTTACGATGTACAATCGATATGAAACTAATGCGTCGGATTCTTTACGATACGAGTAAATTGGTGATCAACCTGTAGTTGATACAGAAGGTTTGACGAACCTTCCAATTTGCAAAGAAAAAGTAGAATTGTGGAAAACTGTATGCGTTCTGTCAACATCCTAACCTAAAACCAACTGAAGATGCAAACTTGACAATTAAAACCACGTGGCTCCTAGCATAAAAAGAGCTTGAAAAACTACCAAAAATCACGTAATTGCTTTTTTGTTCATATTAAACTAGCATACAATGCAAATTGAGGCTTGCTACTTGAGCAGTACTTGACGCTTGATTAATTTTCGCTGTGTTCTGTTTCTTTAAATCTTCATTAATGATTGTACAGCCTAACTTTGTTCTGAAAATTATTGAAAATACAATTGAATTTAAAATTCTCAAGTTTTCACATTCGGGAACGAAGCTCTAATAAGTTAAGTTATAGAGCAGATAAACTGTTCGTTTTTGTTTCATTCTTTCATCAACTGCCTAGTCTCATTCCAGTTTCTTGATGGGTAAATCTGCGAAGTTGCTTACAAAAAACGCGGAGTTTATATTTTGCCCATGTTTTACGATTGGGTATAAAAGATAAATACCGGGTCCATCAACCTAGTTTAAATTGAGTTGCTCCTTCTTGTTCGAATAATGGGCCTACCCAATGTGCTTAAACGCGCATGTTTTCTTGTCCCTAGCGTTTGTGGTTGAGGAGATACCATTGCCATATTTTGCAAACAATCGTTTTTTTTTTTGAATTTCTGGATGTTCGCTTAACTCAAGCGAACTAATTTGTTATTGCAAAACTCTACAGTTAGTTATTGGGACTATTTGAGTATCAAGTAATGTAACGGTAATCTGCACTATAGCGAATAAAACACATCACAAATTAACTGCAAAAACGCAATATCCGGAATGGAGTTGAAACCACTGAAACGAAAGGGCGTAGTAACCTTTTCCTTAATTGTCTTTGATAGGAGAGCAACCGCTTTAAAGGTATTCCAATTTTGTAAATTGATTAATCTGAACAAACAGCAAGCTCTTCATCATATTCACTCGTGATTGTTGCCACTGAATTGTTTGACGGGAAGTTTAACCCACGAGGCCACAATTTGTACCGTAAATGGTCATGTTGAAATCAAATGGTTGAGGCCCATCAATTGAGCATGTTAGATGATAGGTTCGCAGAAAGGTACCGTATTGTTGTTAATAATACTGGCTGTTCTCGTCCGAATCCATGAATTTTCTACCATTCAGACCAGACAAACACAAATTGTGCAAATTTATACTGTAGTGTTCCGCAATTGTGTAAAGAATCAGTATGTAAGTTCATTTGTCGTTTTGCCCTCATTATTGGTAGCTAAAGTGCGGCTCCTTGTCCTGTTCGGGTACAATGCACCTGGTTTGTGTTCCCCATTTTAGGATTATTAAACCATAGTATGTACCATCTGTTGCACTTGTTTTGTTGCTGAAAAGTAATAGTAGCTTAAACTGAAGAAAAACGTTTTCGAAATGACACCTCAAAGCATGGCGACTGAAAAACTGAACCTTTCTGTTTGTAGTCGTAGCAAGCATAATAACAGGCAAGATGTCATCTTTTCATCTTTGAAGACTTCAATTCCAATCAGAGATAAGTTCTTTTTACAGATT
>NC_134472.1:1858098-1918098 GCF_964194025.1 Convolutriloba macropyga
CACATACACAAGCAAATCAGTTATTGGGAGTGAAGAGTATCCTTGATTAACTTTTTAATAAATATGCAGCTACTAAGTTTATTTTTGGTAGTATTTTGCAGTAGAAAAGGCGTGTCTCTCGTTTCATTTGTTTTAATTGATAAATGGCAATGAAGTCTGAGACACGTCAACAACACAGAAAATCAATGAGTTTGAATCCATTTGCGAACGCTATGTCAGCCAAAACTGTATATTGAGATGTTATAGAACATCTGACGAGCAAAATTATGGTGCGGATCGAAGTCTCCGTTTTCAATTATTTTAATAGCGGTCACGAAATTTGAGTTTCCCAATAGATTAAACTCAATGTCAGATATTTCTAATCATGTTTCAATCTTTCGAGCAGTAAAATTTGTGATTAGCAACTAGGAAAATGTTAACAGTAATAACTCTGAGAACTGCCGGAAAATTGCATTATGAAAACCATGTGTTCATTGAATAAAAACAACGATACAAAATTTAGCCAATGGAGCATCATTGTTGATATGCTAATAATTTGCTCTTTGGGGGGTAGCAATATATGTTCCTCGCAAAAAAATGGTCTCTCAATTCTGAAACAGGGATTCTAATCTTTTTAATCAATAATTATTCAACAATTCATAATAATAAATGAATTTAAAGTCAGGTTTTCTGACTGTGTCGTTCGCCGAGTACGGCAGTTTTTTAGAAGATCCATCTGTTGACGCCTCTTCAAATCAGCTACAAAAGTCATCAGAAAATGAGAAATAAGGTTGAAACTGAAAAAACTTAGAATCTGTCAAAACTCAAAAAACGGTCAAGTTGGAACCAAAAATTTGTACACTCCCCCTGGTTTTCGGAAGGAAAAACCTTAGCAACCCGAGGTTATGGCACACGGTTAGGGTTACCTCTAAAATACTCATGTACTCAACGCACGTTATTGCATCTGACCCACAAGTGTGACTATTAGCACTTATATGGTGCAAAATTGGCGTTTTTCGATTTTTTGCTATTTATTGTTAAATTTCTTAAGTTGTTTATTTTATGATACTTTAAGTGACCATTAGAGGTCAAGTCACGTACATTCGAGACTCTTAGAGCCACGTAAAAACCATCCGGGCTTGTATCAACAAAAGTAAATATTGCAGTAATTTGACATTTGCTATGAAAACAATGGCTTAAATCACTTTCTTGATGCTAAGTTTTTGATAAATTTTCCTAGATCTTAAGATCTTGGGAGTTTTAAGTTAGTTGAGCTAACTTGAAGAGAAGTTAGCAACAATACTAGCATGTGGCTGAAGACTTACAAACTTCAGCACGAGACTGAACATAGACTATCACTAAGGATTTTTTTAACTTCAATCAACAAAATTATATATACAGTCCTTTAAAACGTCCGAGCGACTAAATATTTCTGCAAGATCTTTAGACAATCGGATTCAGTGAGGAACGTGGCCGGCGTAAAACTCGAAAACAAGGCTGTGATATATCGGTTCCGCTGAGATTCCTGAACAGCCGCAATATTTGGTCCACCGACCCGGACGTCAACAACAACACGAACATCAACGAATCTTCGTTTCAATTTGGTGGACCAGAACGAAATCCGCACGATGGCTGGAAAGAGCCCCGATAGGCATTGGAAAACGACTGACTACAAGATTTCAGGCCAACTCAAGATACGATCAACTCGAAGAAAACACAGCAGCAGAGGTAACTTGAAACCAAATTTTAAGAAAAAATTTGACAATGATACCAATCGTATGTTAGAAGAGAAGAGTAAAATTTTGGGGTGGGTAGTCGACAAAGTGCCCTCACTCCGAGACATTGAAATTTTCCCCTCTGAATTCGTCGGCTGACCGAAAGACACATTGCGAGCATACAAAAAAGTGGAAGCTGCAGATCCAAATTTAAATGAACTCTCAATATTGGAGGAGAGGTTGAAAGCAGAAAACTTAAGCGACTCAGAAAAAGAGACAATTTGCAATCAACTGGAACAGCTGGTAGAAAAACTAGATGAGGTTTACGCAGAATGGATGCGAATAATAAAGTCAGAAGATTTCACCAGAGTGTTTGTGGATCTCAGTGATAGTAGGAAATATTATCGAGACCTGATCAAGCGGTAAGGGCACAGAAAGGATCGTGGAAATCAAACATCGTTAGTTTCATCCACATCGGCTGGTGATAAACACCAAAACGCAACTGTAAGTTATAAAGGAAATGGAGCGATAGAAAACGCTCAAGAAAACGTTTAGGTCTCTTCAAGGCATATAATAAAAAAACCATCGCCAACTCGCGCTCATCGAGAAGGCGACAGATTGAAAAATTGGAGCTCAAAAACCCAAGAGCAAAACGAAAAAGAGCAACTACTGCGAGAGTGGCAGTTGAAGTTAGAGCAGGAGCGTGAAGAAAAGGAACTTCGTCGTCAGCAAGAAGAATTACGATTACAACAGCAACAACTACAACAAAAACAACAACAACAACAACTAGAACAGGAGTTACGTCTAAAGATGCAACAACCAGAAGACGATCTGCGCCTTCAACAGCATGAGCGAGCCCTTGAAAACGAAAGAAAAAAGCAGAGTCCGACGAAGAACAAAGACGTCTGAAACAAACTTGAGCTGACCAAATGAAGCTCACGGGCATCTGGATCAGTGGCAGATGAAATAGAAAGTGTTGGATCGAGACGCAAAAATGAAAGAACAGCCGGGTGGGCAGAATCAGTGGCTGAACAGTCTCTCCCTAGACAACCACTATCTCCAAACGTTGTTATCTACCCTCCAAAGAATGACAGACAGGACAAAGTTGACAAACGTTTCAGCACCTACCCGAAAACTACCCGGCTGTTCCAACGGTTGAAGGTTTTTTCTCAACTCAAATGACAGAACCAAGCATTTGCAGGAAACCAAAAATTCGTAAACTACTTAGAATAACGGACCCACCAGCGCCGTTTGCAAGAATGACGTTTCAGCATCAGGTAACGCCAGCAGTTCATAAGTGGCTTGCCTCCAAAGCAGTAATTCATGAGAACGTATTAGCACAGACAAGCTCGTCGTTTGACAGAAATAGGTTTCAAAGCCGTGATAAACCGAAGACGAGTACTTTTGCTTCAAACGCTGAAGAGTTGAGAAAACCCAAGAATTTTGAATATTCCATCAAAGATGGACAACACCCTATTTGGACTTGTGAAAAGTTCAAATCATTGAAAGTAAATGAACAACGAGAGCTTGTCTAAAAGTTCAGACTGTGTTTCAATTGTTTGAGACCAGGTCACATGTCAAAGGACTGCAAAAGCAAGGCATGTAGTGTACCCAGCTGTATAAGGCGACACTACAGAGTTTTGCACCGCGACTTACCGAAAAGGGATAATACAAAGAATGTCTCAGATGCCACAACGGTAGTAGCAGCTAACATCACTCAAGGAGGACTCCCAGTGGTGCAAATCAAGCTGACAAACAGAGACTAAAGCCTAAGTGTACTAGCAATGTGTGATTCAGGATCCTCGATTTCATTTGTAACAAGTCATTGTGTCTAAACTTCAACTTTATGGCCTAAAAGCCTCTTATCAGTAGCAGGGATCCATGGCTCTATGTCAAGACAGAAACAGTGCCGATGGCTGTTTCAGCCCATGAGAAGTCTCGACCTTTGAAAACAGTGCAAATCTATGTGCATGAGAAACTGAAGTTGGGTGACCAGATTGTGGAGCTGCAAGAATTGAAAGATCGTTACCCACACCTGAGGAACTTGCCAAATCAGAATTACAGTCTAAACGAGGTTCAAGTGATTCTTGGACAAGATTGTTACGACATTCATCATAATTTCGGTTTCAAGAGATCAGAAGACAAACCTGCACCATGCAGTGAAATCAAAGATTAGCTGGGCCTTAAGTGGCCCGCTACCAGCGAAGCAGGCAGCTGCTCTTGCCACAACAGCAACTTCATTGCCAGATGCAAAACTAGCAAACCAATTGTGTAAGTGGTGGGATATTGAGTCCTACAACCAAACTGCGATGTCACCGGTCATTCAAAAGAGGAACAACGAGCAACCAAGACATCGGAGCAAACAACGCAATTCAACGGTGAAAAATACGAATTTGGACTTCTGAGGACGAATTGAAGTTACCGAAGAGGACGAATTGAAGTTACCAAACAATTTCTACTCTGCAATGGTGCAACTCATGTCCCTAGAACGGTACCTGCAGAAAATCAAAACGCTAAGGAAGCGCTACCAAGAAACCATTGACACGGATGTCAATGCTGGATACGTTCGGAAAGTTGAGCAAACCGAACTGAATGAAACCAAAGACAAACTGCAATGGTTCTTCCCACATCATCCTGTCATTAACCCCCATAAACCTGAAAAAGTCAGAAGAGTATGCAACGCAGCTGCGAACTATCAAGGCGTAGCCCTTAGCGACAAACTTTTATCTGGACCAGACCTGCTGCAGAGACTAATCGGAATTATTTTTCGCTTCTGAGAATACCAAATAGCACTTTCAGCCGATATAGATGCGATGTTCCTTCAAGTTTCTGTCAAAAACGATGACAACCGATGCTTACGATTTCTCTGGCGAGAAGTTCCAGAGCAGAGAATAGAAGTATAATAGTATACACGACACGTTTTTGAAGAAAAGAGTGCGCCAACTTGTGCAAATTACGCTTTGCATCAGGTGGCGAAAGATAACGCTAACTATTAAGAAAATCTTGTGAAATTGTCCAGTGGAAACTTCTACGTGGACGACTTCCTTAAGTCAGTCAAAACAATCCAACAAGCGATTGAAATCTACCAGTCAGAGAGATTCTTAACAAGGGTCGAATCAATTTGACGAAGTGGATAACGAGTGACGAAAAAGTCAAGTCACAAATCCCAGAGGCAGACAGTTCAACGAAGGTCGTAAAAAGTTTCAAAGCCGAGCCACAATCATCCCCAATCCTTTGAGTGAACTGGAATGTAGACACAAACAGTCTCATAGTCTGTCATGGAACTGAGCACGAAGTTCCAGCGAAAAAAACTCTGAGAATTGTCCTATCATTTGTCTCAGCAGTGTTCAACCCACTTAGGATATGCTCACCCCTCACGATATTACTGCCGTTTCTACTCATAAGCAATTTGGCAGCAAATGTAAAAGCATGGGACAAAGAACTGCCAGCCGACCACTCAAAACTCCTCATTGATTGGTGCTCTGAGTTGAGAGAAATAAGACGATGTCAATAAATCGACTTTATTTCGAAAATGGATGTAAAAACTTGAGGCTACACATTTTAACAGACGCGCCAGAAGAAGCACTGTGCATTGTGGCATATCTGCAAAACAAGGCAACTTTGAAACTCACCATCTGCGATAGGAAAATGTCGGGTGGCATCCATCAGACTTATGACAGTACCAAAGTTAGAACTCCAAGCCGCAGTTTACCGAGCTCGGCTCAGAAAGCAGATACTCCGCGAATATGGTGTCAGAATTGAAAAAAAACTATCATTAGACCAAATCCGCAACATTGCTACAGTGAATACAAGCAGCGCACAAGAAACAACAAGTGTTCATTGCGAACAGAGCAGCAAAAATACTGGAAAAGTCATCGGTGGATCAATGGAGACACGTCAAAGGTGTCGAAAACCCTGCTAAAATCGGAACCCGAGGAATATCCATCGATGGTCTCAAGGAGTTCATGTGGCTGAAGGGGCCGGCATGGCTACAACGGAGCTAAGATAACTGGCCAAAGCCATGGTGTCAAGAGAACGAACTCGAACCCGAGCAAGTTATCAGTATTGTAGCAACAGAAAATAAACTAGACCAACTAATTGATTGGAGACGATACAGCAGCTTCAACAGAATTAGAAACTTCATTGCCTACTGCATGAAGTTCAAAACGAAGCAGAGGGGAACCCTCAAAGCAGACGAAATTTATCAAGCAGAACAAATACTGTTTCGATTCGTTCAAAACGAAAGCTTCCCCAACGTTTCAAAGTCGATAGCAAACAGCAAAGAAATGTCCAAAACATTGAACATTGACAAATTGTCACCCTTCATAGAGCAGGATGGAACAATTAGACTGAAAGGCCGAATGAAGCATTCAAACTTTGATTATAATGCAAAAAAAACAATATTGTTAACAGAAACATTCAGTCGTACAATTTCTGTTGGAGGAAGCACATCAAGACAACCTACATGAGGGCACAGAATACGTAAGAAACATGCTAAAAAAGAGTACTGGGTCACCGGGTTGAGAAATGCTTTAAGAAAATTGAAGTCGAGGTGTATCAAATGCAGACACAGGAACGCCAACCCAATCCACCCACCGATGGCAGAACTACCCCGAGAACGACTGGATGAACATGTGTTCCCATTCACCCATACTGGATTCGATTGCTTCGGACCCTTTGAAGTGAAGTTCCTAAGACGTACTTTGAAGAGATGGTGCTGCTTCTTCACATGTCTGACAACCAGAGCAGTGCACATCAAAGTGGCACAGTCATTGGACACTGAGTCATGTCTAGCTGCAGTGACAAAATTCATCGCAACACGTCGCTACCCAAGTACCACCATCAGCGACAACGGAACAAATTTCGATGGAGCAGCCAACGAGTTGAAAATAATCATGAACGAGTGGGATAACGCTAAGATTGAGAGTGACTTAACACAGAAAAAGATTGTTTGGAAAATTAGTCCTCTTGGAGCCCCTCACTTTGTTGAAATCTGGGAAAGACTGGTTCAAAGTTACAAGAAAATCATGATTGTAATCTTGGACAACCGAAGCCTCAAAGACGAGGTACTCAGCACAACAATATGTCTTGTAGAGCAGACCCTCAACGCAAGACCCCTGACAGCAGTAATTGACGACCCTGAAGATTTGATGGCACTCACACATAATCCTTTCTTGTTAGGACAAGAGACCGCGAGTGCATCCGTTCATGCCACCCAGTAAGCGCTATCATGACTTGAGAAAACCATTCAAAACGCCTCAAGCATTTGCCGACATGATCTGGAAAAGATGGACTCGTGAATATCTTCCACAATGGAACCAAAGATCGAAGTGGTCAAAAGAACATGTGCGAAAACTGAAAGAAGGCGAGTTAGTATGGCTAGTAGTTGACTCTGTGAAACGATGTGAATACAAACTCGGACGAATCATTGAGATCTTCACTGGTAACGACGGTGTTGTGAGATCAGCGAGAGTCAAAATGGCACCTGGAGACCTGAACCGGCCGGTCGTGAAGTTAGCGCCAGTATACTAAGATGGTGTTTCCGAGATCAAAAACAGGGCCGGCGATGTTGGTGCCACTTCAAATCAGCTGTAAAAACCATCAGACAGCAAGAAATAAGCTTTGAAATTGAAAAGCTGGAACCGAAAGTTTGAACACTCCCCCTGCTTTTGGGAGAGAAAACCTGAGCCACCCGAGGTTATGGCATACGGTTAGGGTTACTTCTAATACACTCATGTACCCAACGCACTTTATTGCATCAGACCCACAAGTGTGGCTATTAGCACTTATATGGTGCAAAATTGGCGTTTTTCGATATTTTGTTATTTATTGTTAAATTTCTTAAGTTGTTTATTTTATGATACTTTGGGTGACCATTAGAGGTCAAATCACGTACATTCGAGGCATTTAGCAAATGCTGCAGTAATTTGATAATCACTATGTAAACAGTTACCTAAGTCACTTTCTTGATTAACCAATCAGAAACAAGTAGCGAAGATGCTATAAATGAAGAATATTTGATTGTTTACTTTAACCCAACTGTTCGAATAGTTTAACCGAATTGTATTTAGAATCAATAAACACTGTTACAAAGAGCAGTTGGCTCTCAGATTGACTACAATTTGATTCTTTAACAACTTTAGTCTTTTTTGCTGAGTTTTGCTAGATCTTAAGATCTTGCGAGTTTTAAGTTAGTTGAGCTCCCTTGACGAGAAGTTAACAAAAGTATTTTCTTGTGGCTGAAGCCTTAAAAACTTCAGCACGAGATTCAACTTAGACTATCACTAAGGATTTTCTTAACTTCAATCAACAAAATTAAAGTTACAGTCCTTTAATACGTCCGAGCGACTAAATATTTCTGCGAGATCATTAGACAATCGGATTCAGTGAAGAACCAGACCGGCGTAAAACTCGAGAACGAGGCTGTGATATATCGGTTCCGCTGAGATTCTTGAGCAGCCGCAACGCCATCCTAGGTATTGCACAACATTTTTGTTATCTCTTCGCCGCCCTTTATCCGGTTTGTCTTATCAGTATAGGGTTATGCAGATAGATTGAGACATTCATTTAGGACTGCGGAGGACAGTCAGGTGCCCTACGAAGAACGTACATAAAAAAACATTAGGTGTGATAAGTATCTTTTTTTAAATTTTCTAAAAAATGTGCAGCCACTGAACTTGTTTGAGGTATATTTTGGACTAAAACTAAAAGGCGTCCCTCTGTTTTCAGTTCTCTTAGACAATAACTTGGCTGTTCATTAGGCCTAAGATACGTCAGCAACTCCTAAAATCAATGAGTTTGAGTCCTTTTTCAATCCTCTATCAACCAAACGTCTATGCTATGAAGTTAGAGCGTCCAAAGCAAAAAATTAGTGTGTGGGTTGAAGTGTCCCTCTTTAAATTTTTTGATAACAGTCGCGAAATTTGAATTTCAATATGAAGCAATTTCATTTTAACATAATTGAAATCATTATTCAGTTCTTTCGACAAGTAAACTTGTGATTAGCAACTAGGAAAATGTTTGCAATAATATCTCTGAGAAGCGTAAAAAATTAGGAGAAATCACGAGCGCGCATGAAATAAAAACAACATTACAATATTTTTCCCAATTAAACAGTTTTGGTGATATCACAATGACAACTTAAACAGGCTGATCTAGTACATGTTTTCATTGAATGAGTTTTGTCCCGGAAAACAGTTTCAAAAAATGAAAGCCGGAACGATTGAATATTTAGGGGAGGCTGATTTTTCAACCGGTTGAGCTTCTTCCGTTTTTTGAAATTGTTTTCTTCTACAAAAACTCATTCTAAGATTATATGTACTCAAACGGCCTTTTAGGTTGTGATTGTTATATCAACAAATATTTGAGTTGATAGTAAGAAATTTGATAAGCAATATTTTCCATCAAAATAGCCTTTCTTCTTAATTAACATATATTGAATGCAAAAAACTCCCAGAACACAAATTTTACTGCCAACATTGTTTTCAGTGCTACTTAAATCAAATATAAAGAAGAGTCGGACAAAGAAGATTTGGTTCTAACTTCTAATTTCTCTCTCTAAATTGTAGAAAAATTTTTCATTTGCTAAGAAATGGTCTTTTAGTTCTGTCACAAAAATTGGCAACAAGTTTTCGTACATATGCTGTTCTCTGTGCTAAATAAACCAAGGTCAAAAAAAGAATCGGTGAATGAAAATTTGGTTCTAACATTTTGCACCTCATGTCTTTCAAATCTGACACAAAAAAATTAATCTTGATATTGCATAATCAGTAGGAATCAATTTTATTTGAGGTATTTAATGTTTTCTTTTGATGTTATTTTGATTGTGTCTCTCTCCACCTTTTTGAACAAAATTTTTTGACGGGTCTTGTCGGACGATTCGCAAAGTACTGCAGCCATACTCATATCACAATTCTCTTTTGTCAGTAATGTGTATATGGGTGCCTCAGCAACATAGAGCCGCGATACGGTACCCATATACACATTACTCTAATTCACTTTATATATCCACTACTCTATATTCACTTCTTTTATATTTTAAATCTATCATTTCTTGTCTCACTTAGTGCAAGCCACTAGTACAGAGTTAAGCTGGTAATTAACAATTATCAGACGGATCCGTGAAGCGGTTTCACCGATAGTTCGGGTTCTATCAGTGAAACTGCTTCGCAGATCCCCACTGACTCTAGTGAATGTATCCCAGATACTAGTATAAAACTAGTGAGACCGTGTAAAAAGCACGTAAAACCAACTTGCGAATAACTTGAACAAAAAAACCAGCTTAACTCTTTTATAATTTTTTAAATTTTGCTATCATTTCTTAAAAATTAATTATCTGTGAAGCAGCTTCACTGGTAAAACCTAAATTCACCATCACTATCTCTAATACCTTTATCATCAAATGGATCAATAGCTATTTTATATTGTTCTTTAGTTTCTAAATGATGTTTAATACTATCAATAGTATAATTAGTTACATATTTTGTTTCACCTTCATATATAGCATTAGTATAATCTTCCAAAATAAAAATAAAACAAAAAAAATTGAAGCAAAAATTACATTTCACTCTTTAAGAGCGATTCATTCTTTTCGGGGTGATTCCTGAGTAGGGAGATCGCTCTTTTTCACTCTTTAAGAGCAAATCCCTCTTTTTGATATTTTTTTTAATTTTTTTATACTTTTTATTTCAAATTATCTATACTTTTCAATAAATTTATATTTTCTTTTATTTTTTCTATATTTATTCCATTATTAATAAGAAATGATACAAAATTATAGTATTTACATGAACAATTTTCCCAGTTTGGGTAATATCAGATCTGTGAAACAGTTCCACTGATCTGGGAACCAGCTCCGCCGATCTTTATGTTAAATTTCTACTAAATCCTCTAGTCAATTCTATATCTGGATGTTGTTTCTTTACATGAGCCCGTATCCCATCATATCTCACAACAGAAGTACAATATGGACAATTAACTTTAGCTGAAGTACAACTTCTACATGTATACTAACCCTCATCAAAATTATTTAGTGGTTTTATATAATTACACTTATTACAACATCTAGTTAATACTTCTGAGCTGGGGTTAAGAGTAGGGTTAGGGATAAAGTTAGGGTTAGGGATAAGATTAGGGTTAGGGTTGGGGTTAGGATCTGAGTTAGAGTTATAGTCATAGATAGAACCAGAACCAGAACTAGAGCTAGAGCTAGAACTAGAGTTAGAATTAGGGTTAGAACTAGAACTAGGGTTAGAACTAGAATTAGAATTAGAACTAGAATTAGAATAAGAACTAGAACTAAATTCATTTTTTAAAGAACAACCCCATGGGGAAAAATCATTAGCACAAATACCACTTAAAATTATATTACCACACATACATTTATCAGTTTTACCTTTATGAAATGATTCATAATGATATTTTAAAACAGCAATGTTTCCACATTTATAGTTACACTCTAAACATTTTAAAAGCATTTACAATAGGGTAAACTTTAATATTTACCTAATCTTTGATAATATTTAGCCATGATTTCAATTAAATCTTTAGTATTATCTTTAGATGTGATACACTCTGCTAAATATTTATTTCCTAAACTATTGAGTGTATTAGTTTTACATCTCTTATCTATGATCAAATCAAGGTCTAATTCTTTTTTATCTTTAACAAAATTTATAATCTCTTCTCTAAATTCTTCATTATTTATATATAGTTTGTTTAAAAACTTTCCTCCCTTTCTATTCAAAATTCCCATCTCTTCATTGACGAAGTCATAGCTACACTGATCAGTATAACTGCTTCCTGTTTCACCTTCCAACTCTTCTCCATATCCAACATTAACTAATGTATTTACTCTACTCAACATTGTGCTTGCTCCCATTGCTACAGTTCCAGCATTTCTTGATATTGAATCAGGATAAAAATAATTAAATATAATTAAACCTGCGCCTATAACTCCACCAATATTTGATATATTTTTCATACCCTTTCCCAAAATCATTTCTTTAGTTAGAACATCATTCTGAATTTTAATATTATTTAAAGTAAGAATTTTATTAAAATAAAACTGATAATTATCATGATTAATAACATTTCTATCTGTTGCAATAATCATTAGTGGTTTCATATATGCTTTAAGTTTGTTTATATCTTCTCTTTCTAGATCATCTTTTAAACTAAGAGCTTTTAAATCAAGGAAACCAACTCTTGAATCATATATCGTTGTTCTATTACTACTAATAATAATAAAAGTGTTTTCTTTTTTATTATAATTAATTATACCATAACGAAGTTCATCTGACATTCCATCTGTTCAATTATAATAGTTACTATTTAAATCACTAATTATTTTATTGAAGTCATGTTCACATTTATATATCTCATTAAAGTTTTTAAATAGGTCAGGTCCATTATAAGTTGTTAAATAAATAGTATCACAACTCATTCTTGCTGTATTAATTATTTGAGCTGGTTTATGACACATTACAATCATTTGAATATTATAATGTCTACCTTCGGTAAAATAATAACCTATATCCTTATTTAACCTATCACCCATATCATCAAGTACTATTACACAATTTTGAAATTTATACATTTTATTTTTTGTGATCATATTTATATCACATTTATTAAACCCAGTATAAAATTTATTAGACTCAGGATCTATCCAGTCTCTATCATCTTTACAAACTATAACTATATTTTTAGCTTGGTATTGGTTTTGGTCTTGGTTTTGGTCTTCGTTTTTGTTTTGGTCTTGGTTTTGGTTTTGGTCTTGGTTTTGGTCTTGGTTTTGGTCTTGGTTTTGGTTTTGGTTTTGGTCTAAGTATAACTTTAAGTATTGTCTAATAAAATATGTTTTACCCGTTCCAGTTCCACCATAAACAATAGTATGTGATTGTGACTTTTCATATTCAAATCTAACTAGACTCCTATTCATAAATCCACAAAAGCTTTCTTCTAGTTTTGTATAATTACTTGGTCTTGAATCATATATTATATAACAAATTCCAATTATAATAATAAAAATAAAAACTGCACTACCTGTTTCCATTTTTATATAATAAATATAGATTTGATTTAGATTTAGACTTAGACTGAGACTTAGACTTATTTAATAAATTTATTATATAAAAATGCTCATCCTAACTTTTGAGGAGTTCAATAATAAATTTAATATTGATAATAAAGCTATGAGTGATATCAGAATAAAAGATATAGGTAAAGATATAAGTCTAGCACCAATTGAGATTGTAATGAGAGATAAAACTCCAGATAATATTAATGAACCTAACTTTAATATTATTGTAAATCTACATCCAACTGAACGTACACATTGGGTTTTAGTTATAAGAAGAGAACAACATATTACTTTGATAGTTTTGGTGTAGCAACTCCACCTTTATTTTTAGAAGAATCTGTTGATCTAGGCTCTAATGAGAGAATACAACAATATGATGAATCTTATTGTGGACCACATTGTTCATATATGATCTATCTTATTGATAGAGGATTTAGAATTAAAAGTGCTTTGAATATTCTAGTTAATCAATGTAAATATCCAGGAATGTATAATGAGTGTTTTTGTTTAAATTGTAGTAGAGGTGATGTTAACGATTATGTTAATGTTAATGATAATGACAATGATAATGATGTTAATGATAATGTTAATGATAATGTTAATGATAATGTTAATGATAATGATAGTGATATTGTCATTGATAAAGATCTACAAAGTAGCTTTGCCAATAATGATAATGATAATTATAATGATAATGATAATGATAATGATAATGATAATGATATTGATAATGATAATGATAATGTTAATGATAAAGATAATGATAATGATAGTGATAATGATAATGATAATGATAATGATAATGATAATGATAATGATAATGTTAATGATAATGATAATGATAATGATAATGATAATGATAATGATAATGATAATGATAATGTTAATGATAAAGATAATGATAATGATAATGACAATGATAATGATAATGATAATGATAATGATAATGATAATGATAATGATAATGATAATGATAATGATAATGATAATCATAATGATAATGATAATGATAGAGATAATTTTATATATCTATTTGATGAAAAATATCAAAAGAGTAAATCTAATAGGAATAGCAATAGTAATAGCATTAGTAATGGTGAAACATGGACGAAGTCCCATAGTCCTACTAATATTATATCTGTAAACATAAATGATGATCTATATTCATGGTTAAATGATGATGATAAAATTACTGAAGCCGCATTCCTAGATAACTTTAGATGTATAATATCTGGTCCTAGTGAATGTGGTAAGACATTCTTATTGAAAAAACTAATTCTAGCTAGTATATACTTTGATAAGCTATACATCATTGGACCTACTGGTGATCAGTACCATGGTATAGAAAGAATAAACCCAAAAGCAGATGTTGAATTTATTAAAGATATAAAAGATTTACCATCTCCTGATAAACTACCCAAAGACTTAAAGAAACTAATGATATTCGATGATGTTAGAGCCAAAGAACCAGTTATTAATGAATACTTTTGTAGAGGTAGATATAATAACTGTAATATGATATATCTTAATCAAAACCTGTTCTCTCTGGATAGGCAGAGTGTTAGAGAGAACTGTAATCTATTTATTTTATTCGAACAGAGAGGTAAAGTCCTCATATATATATATATATATATATATATATATATATATATATATATATATATATCAAGATTTCTTTAATAATGTTGAACTTAGTTATAATGATTTTGCTAATATATGTAATAAGGTATGAAAAGAGCCTTATAATTATATTGTCATTGATATAACTAAAAATGAAAATATTAATGGTAAACTAAGAATTAATTGGGATCGGAGAGTTTTGTAGTTTAGTTTAGGTTAAGTCAAAGATTAAGATTAAGATAAAGATAAAGATAAAATAAAGACTAAACTAGATGTAAAGTAAAACTTAATACATCACCATTAAATTCTATAGGTCTTCCATGCTCATCTTTAATATGAAATTCTATATATTCTATTCTATCTTTAGTTACATTTTGATACAAGATATTAGTTCGTATAATATTTATCAAGTAACCTGGTGGTTCAGTTAGATTAGAAGTATATAGTATGTCTGTATCTTTACCATTATCTTTAGCTCCAGATATCACATTACAATGAATGTTAATAGTACTAAATCCCATAATATCAAGAATTTTCTGAGATTTATATCTACCTTTTTCATAAATTATTTTTCTATATCCTAGTAATGAGGCTAGTGAGTTTTCTATATCAAAGCTGAGTGCTCCTTGTTTTATTTCCATTAAACTTTTCATCGTATTCTTATCAGGTTCTATTATAACATTACCATCAGTTTCTTCTTTTATTAATTCTGCTATGTCAGTTAACTCATATGCTCCCGGTGCAATAGTTGAATATAGCAACGGGATTCCTTTATAATTATAATAATGTATAGATGTAATGTTTGGGCTTGAGGTAGAGATAGGGTTAAGGTTAGGGTCAGAGCTAAGAGCCCGAGTTAAAGCTTCATCATCTTCTATAACAGTACTAGCATATAAGAATTGATTATTTCTCCTATTCACATTAAGCACCGAATTATAAACAGATAATCTAATTAAACCTAATTTTGTTGTATTAAGTATAGTTTCACTAAAGTTAAACTTTTCTGTTGGTTTTATCATTCTAAAGTTAAGTGTATGCTCTTCTTTAGTTTTAGTTAAAGCTTCATGTATATTTTGTAGTTCTCTTAACATTAAACTATCGGTGAAACCGCTTCGTGAATCAGTCATTTTTTATCTAATAAAAAAGGATTTTAATTTGGATGCAACTTATGGTTACAATAATGATATACACAAAAGTAAGATTATAAAGTATAAACCAAATAATCTGGCAACAATGAATACGGTTAATACCAATATTAATATCATACTCAATAGAGAAGAGAATCACTTAAATTTGCGTGATTCATATCTAGAGATAGAATTTGTTGTATCAGATGATGCTGGTGGTGTATTTGCTAATGATTCTAATATCAGATTAGTTAATTATGGTATGATGGCTTTGATGACTATTGAATATATAGATCATTGTCATCCTAATCTATTAATGTATATGTTATTAACTAGTACTGGTGATGAATATGAGAGTGGTTTTGTTAGAAATCAGGGCAATAGGGATAGTCAACTTAAAAGTGACCAAATTGCTGCACAACGAGGACATTTGTATAAGATGATTACGATAAGTGATCTATTTGGTTTCCTAAATGATTTAAAAAAGATTATATATGGTTTAGGATTTAAACTAATATTAAAAAGAAATAATAATGATAGAGCTCTATATAGAGTTAATGCTAATCCTGGTGCAGTTGCCAAGGATGGTAATATAGAAATTAGAGATATATCATGGTGTGTATCTAGTATTGATCCTAGTAATGATAATAGAATTATTGTGCAAAAGGGTTTAAGTAAAAAGAATAATGTAGACTTTAGCTCTTATGAAAGAAAGACATTTTATAAGAATGTGCCCAATGCTACAAACTTCTTGTTTGATCTAGGTATGGAAAGTGGCATGCAAAGACCACAATATATAATAGTTGGTTTTGAAAATAATAATGTTAATGAACAAACTCATATGCAAGTACATTTGATATAATGAATGTTACTGAATGTTATTGTAAGATTGGTAGTGAGTTTTATCCTGAGGATAGAATGAATATTAATTATGGTGTCAATAATTATAATGAGGCTTTTAAAGAGATTGTTAGCTTTAATAAAGATTATAATGGGCTACCACATGATATAAAACCATATATAAATCATAGAACATTCAAATGTAATTATAGAATATATGTATTCGATACTAGATATCAAAGGGATCATATTGGTCCAAAACCAATACAACTTAATTTTAAATTTAGTGCTGCAGTTGCAGATGTTATGCATTAGTATTAACTAGAAAGGTTATTAGTGTTAGTAGTGATGCTAATAAGATGGTAGACATAATATCATAGATATAAATTAAGTCAAAGATATAATTGTAATTTAGATATAACTCTAGCGATAATTATAATTTTAGATATAACTGTAGCCATAATTTATAATTATAGTATAATATAGTTATTGTTATAATTATATACATAACCATATACTTATACTTATACTTATAGCTAGTCAGCTCTAATTGTTACTCTTGTTACTCTTGTTAACACCCAACAATTTCTTATTAGTATTATTAAAACCTTTAGCATAAATAATGTCTAATTTCTTTTTATTCTCTAGAGCCAAGCCTCTAGCTTTAAGCTTAACCTTGGGCTTAGGTCTAACCTTGGGCTTAGACCTAGGCTTGGGTTTAATAATAACAAAGGGATTATACTTTTTAACTTCCAATATTTTTTATATATAGAAATGAGTCTTTTAAATAAGTTCAAAAGTAATTCATATTGTGTTGGAGGTAGACATTATAGTGGTACTGTTAATATAAGAGGAGCTATCACTTCAAAAGGTACTAAAATGTTTAAAGGTAATTGTGTTTTATGTAGAAGGAATAAATCAATGACAGTATCTGATGCAACAATAGAAACAGAAGGACTTAAAGATTTCTTTAAAACTGTTGGTAAAGCTACGGTTAATTTTGAAGAGAAAGTTGCTAATAATCCATTAAGAGCATTAGAAATAGCAAGTAAAACAGGAAGTGCAGCTGCATCTAGAAACCCTAGGGCTGCTTTATCAGCCACACCTGATTTAATTGAATTTGCAACTACTCGTGAAGGTATAAAGGTAGTACAAAAAGGAAGAGGGTTATACTTAGGTACAAAGAAAAGATAATTATTTGTTTATGATTATGTTTATGATTATGATTATGATTATAGCTATGATTATGATTATATTATGATTATATTATGTTTATGATTATGATTATAACTAAGATTATGATTATATATTTATCGATCGGTGTAACCGCTTGGCTTGCCACAGACGAAGTCTGTTCGCGGATAAATATTAATAAAAATATTATTATTACTAAAAACTTTGTTTTTACTAAGCACTAATATCTTTAATCTAAAAAAATACTCAGCGTGTTTTTCTTATTCTTCTTATAATCCTCATATAACTTAACAAATTCATTATACTCATGATTATCTATTTTTATATCATTCATTGATTTAGTATATAGTTTATTAAACTTATCACTAAACTGTTTACTTAAAATATACATTTGTGAATACATTATAATTTTATTTCTAATTGTAGTATTAATTGTTTTTGATAATGAACCACAAACAGTTGCTGTAGCAAAAGCTGTTGGTATAGAATAAGCTAATCCTATACCTGTTAATGAAACTGATGTTGTTGTTGCAGTTGTTGCTATTGATGATGAAACTATTTCTGTTATCTCAGCTATGTTAATATAATTCTTATATCTACTTAACTTCTTATTATAGTTATTAGTTTCAGTTTCATAATAATTTCTAATATCTTTTATAATGTTAATATTGTTGTTAAATTTATTATTAGCTTGAATCTTTTGGTTTATCAATCTTTCTGATACTGATGACAAATCTGGATATAGTAATCTCTCACTCGGTGCTGTTGGATTGGTCATTGCTTTGCTTATTTTCATTAGTAAAAATTCTTTCTATTTCTTTCATTATATCTTCTTGATTAAAACTATAATGCATCTCAAGTCTGTCTTTATCTTTATTATCAAGTAACTTACTTTGTAAAAGTATAGCAATTATATATTGTACTATAACACCTCTAAGAGATTTATTGTATTCTTTCATTTCTCTCAGACCGTTAGTAAACATTTCATCTAAGTGTATGTTAGTTATATTCTGATTAAATTTATTATTATCAAATTCTTGCTTTAATTGAATATATTTAGAGATAGTATCTGCAGCAACTTTATTACAAAACTTAGCAGTATTTCTGACTTCATTTATTGATTCAATAAACTCATTAATTAGTTCTTCATTAACTTGTGCTTCATTTAGTTGTAATGTTTTAGTTGTAACTTTATCAACGTCACCCTTTCTTAGTTCAGTTATGTTTTTACTTAAAATGTCTATTTTATTAGAAGAGGATAATAAGTTATTGTCACAATGCTCTTTATTAACAACATCTTTTTCATCTCTAGGAGGATGAACATTTGTAATTTTATAGGTATCCTTCATATCAATGTCATCATTATCTTCTAGGAATAACCCACGAGCCTTACTTAGTGTTAAGTTGCTTCCATTCCCTATATGACGTTTCGCTTGATTGAATCTGTTTCTTGTCATTATTTATTTTAAGAAATATATTTAATGATTCTAAAACTTTATTATTAGATTCAAAATCAAACTCAGATTTCAATAGTTCTTGTTCATAATAATTGCCTTCTATTATCTCTCCATTAAGGTCTTCTATTTCATATGTTGGTGGATGTGTTTTTAGAACTTCATTCTTTTTAAACAATTCTGTATTCCAATTAGAAGTGTAACCTTTAGAGAATAAATTACGTTTATCTACATTTCTAACAGAATCACCAACGTTAAGTTTAGGTTTAATGTTCTTAAAACTAAAAGTGTTTTTAACTTTATCAGGATTATTAGAAGCGTCAACTGGTGTCATATTAATTGTTTAGTGAATGTTATTGTTATATGTTACAACAGCATCATTTAATATATTTACCCAATTACCATCTCCATTGATTAATATTGGTTTATTTATTATGTGTAATAATGTTCTATTAAATCTCTCTATAAACACAGCCTTTAAATCACTATAAGATAAAGTTTAACTTTATCAGGATTAATAGAAGCGTCAACTGGTGTCATATTAATTGTTGAGTGAATGTTATTGTTATATGTTACAACAGCATCATTTAATATATTCACCCAATTACCATCTCCATTGATTAACATTGGTTTATTTATTATGTCTAATAATGTTCTCTTAAATCTCTCTATAAACTCAGCCTTTAAATCACTATAAGTAGAATATAGCTCTATCCCTGAAGCGGCTTTTCCGGTTCCATATTCTTTAAGTAAAGATTTGAATGTTTTATTGTAAAACTCACTACCTCTATCTACGCATAATTTTTCTGCTTTTCGTCCTTCTGATAGGATTGTTTTAAAACCAATAGTTATAGATAAACCAGATTTTTTCTTTAAAGTAATAGCCCATGCAAATTTTGTGAATATATCTATAACTGTTAATATAAACTTATAATTATGATTGTATTTACTTAGAGATGACTTATCAATTAAATCAGCTGACCATGTTTCATCTTTATATAGTGGTATTATTCTTTTTCTTCTAAACTTTGTTATTTGAGGACTGAATATTTCTTTAGCTAGTTGTTGTTGTTGTCTTCCATCATTATTCATTTACCATAGTTAAAAACAAAATTATCTAGTTGGTCTTGATTAATAATATTCATAGATAATAGTTGCTTAGATATATCTAGCATTTCATCATATAACCCATCATGACCAGCTTTTGTTTCTAGTATTAATAATTCTAGTCTTTCTACTAAATTATTTGGGTTGCCATTTAATCCCCTGCCAAATATATCATCTCTTACCTCCATTATACGTTTTATTGCTCTATATCTAGCACTTTTCTTATCCCCCTTTCCTAAATCATATCCAATATCTTTTAAAAACCTTTTAATTTTATTTTCATCTTCCTCAATATTATCATATGTTATATTTGATTTAGTAAGAAAATCAGTAAAACCTTCCGAAAACTCATATACATTATCCCTAACTAAAAATGCACCCTGCTCTAGAGTTATGTCAACACCATTCATTTTATATCTCCTACTAGGTAAATCTACGAGTTCTAATTTTAATTGAGGATTAGTTTGAGCCCCCATGTCATGAAGAAGTTTGGTTGTTTTTGTATCAACATAAACTGGTGCTATATCTTGAGTCCCCTTTAACGTTTCACCCATCTTGGAAGCAGTTTCATTAAATAGGGAACCAGCTTGCTCGATCTGCGAAGCAGTTTCACCAATCATCTTAGTTTGTTTATCTAACTCTTGATTTTGCCAATCTATTGCTCTTAAGGTTTGTTCACTTAATGCTAGATTGCGTTCATTGTTTGCATTTATCTGCGAAGCAGTTTCACTGATAGTTTTAGTTAAAGGATCGAATAACTCTTATATTTCTCCATAATATTCTTGTTGTTTTAATTTATCTTTTAATCTATTCTTTCTGTTTTGTTTTTCTAGATTGTTTAATTTTATAAGTGTTTCTAGTTTAGTCATTTTTATAAAAATAATTATCACAAACATTATACAATCTAATAGCGGCTTCAATAAACTTTCTATCATCATTAATTGTTTAATAAACTTATTATAATTGGTTATTGCTTTACTTCAATCTGTGAACCAGCTTTGTGGATCAGTGAAACTGCTTCGCTGATTGGTGAAACCACTTTGTGGATCTGGAAACCAGCTTCGCTGATCTGGGAACCAGCTTCATGGATATTATATTTCTTTGCATGTTCTAAGAACCTTTCTTTTGTATGATGAAACCTATATCTATGGAGATATATGCATAGCCTACAATAGAAATGTTTAAATCTATACTGAGAGATGTGTTTGTTTACATTACACATTCTGCATACTAAACATTGATTGGGATTATTAAAATGAACAACCATATGATTATGTTTTTCTCTATATGTTATGATTTCATTACATATGAAACATTGGAATGGTTTACTTTGACATTTATCACAACTTCAACACCAAGCCTTATTTTTACATTTATAACATTTGGTACTAATCATTTTTATAGTATTGAAAAGCTATATAAATAATATTATTTCAAAATTTGGCATATAAAAATGAATCAACAAGATTATACCGGTTACATTCATTCCACGAGTGAGCGAGCTCAAACTCATGGACAAGTCCAATCTGGAAGTGAGCGACCTCAATCTCATGGACAAGTCCAATTTGGAAGTGGACAAGTCCAATCTCATGGACAAGCTCAATCCCATGGACAAGCTCAATCCCATGGACAAGTCCAATCTAGTGCTTCTAGTATGGCGGTCCAAATGTTAAAAAATAAAAATAAACCAGTAGATCTGCGAAGCAGTTTCACTGATCTGCGAAGCAGTTTCATTGATAAGGAAAGACAAAAGATAGAATTAGAAAAATCTTTCGAATCAATCAGAAGGTTTAATCAAATAAATGAAGAAATAAAAGAAACATATGATAAACACGATGCAAAATTAAAACAAGGAGAAGAAGATATGCGTGAGTCATTGCGAAACGCAGAAGCAAAATATTATCCGGATTTAGATCCACGAAGTGGTTACACCAATAAGGATTTAGGTTATGATAAGGATAAGGATAAAGATAAAGATGTAGATTCTGATAGAGATGTAGATTATGATAAAGATAAGGACTCAGATTTAGACTCATTTGATGATATTGTCTATGTTCAAAAGCATAAAACAAATAGGATTAGATGTGAAGAATGTGATGAAGAGATGACTCGAAAGAATTATAACAGACACATTCAATCACTTAAACATAAAAAGAATGAGCGATTATATAATAGAAAAAAATTATTGAAAGTGCTAATGAGGATGGAATAAAAGTTACTAATAAAGATATAGAACAAAAGTTAGATGAGCAGTATACACGAAGTGGTTACACCAATCCAGAAGAAGGAATAAAGTATTGTGATAGTTGCGATATGTATCTTGATAATGATACTGCTTATAATAAACATGTAGCAACATTAAAACATAGGAACAATGTAAGATTGGTTACTGGGGAAATAGTAAAGAATGGGAGTAAGTTTGATTGTGTAATATGTGGGACAAGTCTGAGCCAATATAGTGTTGACCAACATTTAAAAACAAAGATGCATCTAGATAATGTTACAGGTAAGAGTAAAGATAATATATCCAAAGATCAACCAAGCAGCTTCACTGATATAACTGAAGGATATTGCAATTTATGTAATACTAGATATAACAATAAAAATGAACACAATGAATCAGAAGAACATAAAGAAAATAATGATCAGAAAAAACTTGTTGATAAGAAGTGGCGATATAAAGTTAGTGAGTTAGCAATAGATCATAACATGAAGCATAATCAAATAATAACAACTAGTAGTAATTATGAAGATTCTAAATTCTTAAATATACTGGAATTAATGCATAACATACATCACCATATTAAGTTTAACACCTTTGATGTAGTTAAGTATACAAAACCTACAGATGATAAGTTAGAAGAAAACGAATTCACCTTTAGGTTAATGACTAGGCAATATAATGGTGCACATGACTTGTATTTATTGAATGGGGAACTAGAGACAAGAATGCAGGAACAGGAAATGAATCAATCTGGATGAAGTATGCAACGATTTGTTAAAAGGACAATGTATATACATAGGTTTTATCCTAGTGGTGGATGTGATACTGAGTTACCATTCACATCTAGATATATACTTAATATACATAATACTGATAATAAGTGTTTGCTATGGTGTCTAATTGCTTATCTACATTCTGCGCCACATAATCCCAGTAGAGCTAGTAACTATAATAAACCAGAATATATTAATGAGATAAAATTACCAATAGGAGTTACACCCCCATATGATTATTTTCACTTAAAGAAAATACAATAACTAAATAAAGATAAAATATTATTTAATGTGTTTATTCTGAATAAAAATAAAACTATTAATCCTGTATTAATTAATCATAATGATCCTAAAGGATGTAATATATTATACTGGATAATCATTACTTCCTATGTAAAGATGTATCATTCTTATTAAGAAAATCATCTAAACATATAGGTTATCCATGTCTAAAATGTTGTGTATCCTTTAGAACAGAAGATGCATTAAATAAACATTTAGAATTATGTAATACACAGAAACATGTAGGAAGAAGAAAATTCCATAAAGATGATTACTTAAAGTTTGATAAGTTCCATTATAAAAACAGAGTACCTTTTGCTATGTATTATGATTTTGAATGTATAATAAAAGATGGTAAACACATTCCTATTGCTTTTGGTTTATATATAAAAAGTGACTATCCTGATATATTAGAAGATAAGTATGAATGTAACTGTGGTGATAAAGTAGTTGATTGGTTTGTGGATAGAGTAGATCATTATAATAAATTATTTAAAGATATATTTAGTATAAATATTCCATTGAAAGAAGAGACTATTACTCCGTTATATAGTAGATGTTATTATTGTAACGAGAACTTGGGTGAAGACATCGTTAGAGATCATGATCATCTTAATGGTAAATTCAGAGGTTATGGTCACAACAAATGTAACCTCCAAGCTAAAAACACATTTGTACCAATGTATGCATATAATTCTTCTAATTATGATAATCATCTATTTATAACTAAACTAGCAAAGAAAGTTAGACTAAAAGTATTAACTAAAACTGATGAGAATTATATTAGTATTGATATGGGTTATGCTAAAGCATTAGATATGTTCAGGTTCTTCCATCCACTTAGCTTAGATGCTATAAGTAAAACATTGAGTAATGAAGAATGTATAACATTAAATAATTGTGGCTTAGAAAGACGTAAAGGTATATTCCCATATGAATGGTTTGATAGTATAGATAAACTACATGAAAAAACATTACCACCTAAGGAAGCATTCTCTTCTAAGTTGAAACAAAGTGGTATTACAGATAAAGAATATAAGCAAGCAATTGATTGTTGGAAAGATACTAAATGTGAGACAATAAAGGATTATATGATGTTATATCTTAAAACAGATGTGTTGTTATCAGTTGATCTATTTGAGAAAATTAGAGCTATGTGTTTAGAATATTATGAAATAGATCCATGTTACACATATTCTACTCCTGGGTTAATCTGGTTGTGTGGGTAGAAATATACTAATGTTAGACTTAAGTGTTATAAAGCAAATACAGTTAATATTTATGATACAATACAACATGGTATTAGAGGTGGGTTAGCTTCAGTATTAGGTGATTGTCATGTAAAATGTATGAATAAAGGTATAGATCCTGAGTATGCTGGGAAAGAGAATTATCTAAAATATTTAGACTTCAATTCATTATATGCTTCTGCTATGGTTCAAGCCTTATCTACTGGTGAGATTAAAGTATGTGATATAATATATACTAGCTCTAGCTCTACTAGGGGTTATATCTACACTATTGATATAAAGTATAATGATGGCTTGAAACAGAAAACAAACAAGTATCCATTCTTTCCTGAAAAGACTAGGGCAAACATTGGACAGTTTATAGATTATCAAAATGTAAATAAAAAGAAAGGATATAAACCTAATGAGAAGTTAATGTTGAAGTTAACGGATAAGGTAGATTATGTAATTGATGGAGAGATGTTAGATTGGTATTTAGATCATGGTTTGAAATTGGAAGACATTACAATTAAGCAAAAGTTAGAGTATAGTAAGAGTGAGTGGTTAAAGCCTTATATTGAGTTTATTATTAAGAAAAGAAAGGAGGCTAAACCTAAGGGTGATAAATTTGGGGATGTATTTTTTAAGTTAATGAATAATGCCTTCTATGGAAAAACAATAGAGAATGTATATAATAGACAAGATGTAGAGTTAGTTAATGATGTAGATAGATATATTAAATTAGTAGAAAATATTGGTTTCAAATATTCTGTAGAGTTTGATGATGATCTAGTGGCTGTACATAAAACAAGAGGTAATTTTAAGTTAGATAAGTTTAACTATATTGGTTTTGTTATATTAGAAAAAGCTAAACTGTCTATGTATAAAGCTATATATGATTACTTTGAGAAAGAGTTTAGATAGTATATTTATAAACATAAATATTCCATTAGATAGTACTATAGAGAAGGAAATGGATAAGATAAAAGTTATTTTACATAATAATGAGTTAAGTAAGATGAAAGATGAATTACCCAATGATACTATTATAGAAGCAGGTTTCCTTAAAGCTAAAGCATATTGTTACAATACTGTTAAAAGTTAAGAAGAGAAAAGGTTAAAAGGTATAACTAAAGCCACTTTTAAAAAACAGATTACAATTGAAGATTATACTAATGCTATATATGAAGGTGAAACTAAATATGTAACTAATTATACTATTGATAGAATAAACATCATTTAGAAACTAAAGAACAATATAAAATAGCTATTGATCCATTTGATGATAAAGGTATTAGAGATAGTAATGGTGAATTTAGGGTTTACCAGTGAAGCTGCTTCACAGATAATTAATTTTTTGAAAAATGATAGCAAAATTTAAAAAATTATAAAAGAGTTAAGCTGGTTTTTTTGTTCAAGTTATTCGCAAGTTGGTTTTACGTGCTTTTTACACGGTCTCACTAGTTTTATACTAGTATCTGGGATACCTTCACTAGAGTCAGTGGGGATCTGCGAAGCAGTTTCACTGATAGAACCCGAAATATCGGTGAAACCGCTTCACGGATCCGTCTGATAATTGTTAATTATCAGCTTAACTCTGTACTAGTGGCTTGCACTAAGTGAGACAAGAAATGATAGATTTAAAATATAAAAGAAGTGAATATAGAGTAGTGGATATGTAAAGTGAATTAGAGTAATGTGTATATGGGTACCGTATCGCGGCTCTATGTTGCGGAGGTACCCATATACACATTACTTTTGTCATCTCCTCTCTATTTAGTTTGCCTTAATAATTTAGGTTTGCGCGAAGACATTAAGACATCCATTTAAGACCTCCAGCAGTCCGCCAGAAATTCTTCTTGTCTAGAATAAAAAGTTTTCGATTTTCGTTTTTTGGCTGGCAGTTTCTGAGAGTATCTGTGCCAATTAGCAAATGTACCTTCAGTTTTCCAAAATTTATTTGTTTTTGTTCTGCAGACATTGCACAATTCGTAACCAGGCTAAAGTCCTAGATCAAAAATTGGCATGTAGGGACCGAAATCAGAGCACGAAAGGGTGGCCGTTTCTATATCATTACGGTCTGGACAACGAATGAATACACGAATGTCTGGACATAGGCAACATCAAACGGGCCAAAGTCCAATAGTAACTTTTATTGCACGTTGGTTTGAACGTATAGACCCTTGGGCGGACAAAAAATTACCGAATTAAAAAAAGCCAACTTCAAAAAGAGTTGACCAATAGTAGATTCCACTCCACAAAAAATTTGCCCTGGATTTGACAATTTGGCCTCTTGAATAATACGTAGCTGAAATGTCACATTTTACTGCGCGGACTGTTAGCACTCTTTCACACTATTCAAATACATACCAATTATCAAGGTCGTTAAGTTCATTCATTATACTACCTAAGATGTCTATACATGAAATGAATGTAATAAAAAATGGCGCAAAACCTGTAGCTATAATTAAGGAGATAAGTCGGTACAAAGCGGACGAAAGTCTAGACATATTCAATTTTGAAGGTATGCAATCAACGCAAAAATTCTGAAGGTAGAAAATTCTCGATATACGTTTTTTTGTCTGGGACGGCCAGGATATAGTTATTTTTCGTTTTGGACCGTTGGACATGCCAACAGTCGGTCTGGGACCTCAGCTTGAGCAGGGACCTCAGCAGGAACGAGTAAACCACTCGTCATGTTTTGAGATTATATGAGAAAAACAGGAAGCAAACGATGAGAGTGAGGACAAAGGAGCAAAGGAGAGAGGATGAGCTCTTACTTAACCATAGCTTCAGGTTGACCATAGCCTGAACAATGTTGGCTGCAATGATGGTACCACGTGAAAGTTTCAGATGCAAAAAAAGTGGCTATAGTCACCAAAAAAAAGAGCAATGCTGCTCATGAAAAGATCAGTCTGACATGTGGGGAATAATAAGAAAAAGGGCAGCTGAAAACAGGCTACTGTAGGCCTAATGCTGTTCCACTGCGATTACGCAGAAACCACAATTATTATTATTATTATTATTTTCAAGTATTTGTTCAACATGTTGAATACAATCGTTGTCTTCCTTTACTCCTGAAGAAAAATTCTTTTTCCGTCAACTTCAAAAACCTGAATCTGAATAGTCCAAATTCGATTATTGAGATCTAATAAGGAATCTCGGCAATGTGCGTTCGCAGATAAAGATCCGACCCCGCCCATTCACATTTTTGGCATAATTTTCTATCAAAGATGGAAGAAAAAACGCCGCATTAGATTGATGCGTTCTGCCATTATTAAGAAAGCGAGGTTAGACGAAATACAAAATCATAAAACAGCAACAAACATTAATTACATTAAAAAACTTATTAACAAAGTCAAGATAGCGTCAGATAAAACTGAAACTAAACTTGTATTTATTTAAAAATTATAGCACTAGTCCACAATACGGCTTGGTAACAATTGAACAAAAGAACAAAATCAGCAAAATTAAAAAAAACCATTAATTTCAAAAGTAAAAAAAACATTTGATATCATCTGAAAATATCTAAATATTTTGTTATCCCCTAAGCCTCTAATGCTTCTATAGGAGGACATTAAGACCTGTCAATATCCAATTTTTTATGTTGTTACAAAAAGAACAACAAATGGAGACAACAAACAAAAACTCAATTAAAACTTGCGAGAAAACGCTGTCGAAGCCGTAAAGCCAGAATTTGCCCCTCAAAATATGTTCAATTGAGCCTTCCTCTAAATATATGCGACCTCTAAATAATGAGAATGGGAAACAAGAAGACAAAAAAAAGAGAAAAACAGCAAAATTAAGTAATTGTTTTGTATTTTTGAAAACAATTATTTTCAAAGTCTTGAAAGCCATTATCTAGAAAATGAAATAATTAAAGAGGTACGTTTACTCGTCCAAAGGAATTGCTTCAGAACTTATTTTCTCAGAATATGTCTTACGTCAACAAAAAGAATGTCAAAAATAGAAAAAAATAAAAAATAGTTTAATTTTTTGCGAAAAACCTGTGTCGAAGCCAGTAAATTCATAACGAATTCTTTACATACAGTAGATTCTGCACACGTACGCCTTCCTCTGACAATATTTATTTCATATGTGACCTGTAATTAACGACACTAGATAACAAATAGACAGAAAATCAAAAAAAAAGACGAAGTTGAATTGATTTTTTTTAATTTTTGAAAAAAAAGGCTGCGTTTTCAATAATCGAATTAATTTTAGCAAGAAACGGCAAAACTTTATTTCCAGACAATTTTCAGCGGATGTGGAAGTAGCCCTATTTCCCATTTTAGTCTAAGAAGATTTTAGTCTAAGATTTTAGTCTTAGTTGTTTTTGGATGTAAACTTCCAGTAATTTCAATCAAAACCATTAGATATCAACTGAAAATATCTAAATGTTTTACTATGCTCTAAGCCTCTAATGCTTCTATAGGAAGTCATTAAGACCTGTCAATATCCAATTTTTTATGTTGTTTTAAAACGAACAACAAATGGAGACAACAAAGAACCAGATAATTTGTTAGTTAAAATAACAAAAATAAATGCTGCGTTTTCGATAATCGAAGTAATTTTAGCAAAAACTGCAAAAATTTAATTCCAGACAACTTTCGGCGGACGTGGAAGTAGCCCTACCTCCCATTTTAGTCTAGAAAGATGGTGTTAGTTGTTTTGGGTGTGTACTTCCAGTAAATTTAATCAAAATGGACTAAAGTAGCTTATTTTGGACAATTTTCGATGAAATAGGCTGAATTTTGAAATATTTAGCCAGATTTTTGGCCAAAAAAATTAAGTCAATTATGTCTTTTAAAATAAAATCCACAGTTCTATTGTTAGAAATTTTTACACATTTTAGTAAAACTGACGAAACTTTATGCAAAAATTGGGGAAAATGTGAACAAAAATGAGGCAAATTGTTCTAATAATCACAAAAATTTAAACCAAGATAACTGGCCCTAAAAAACGAAATTCAAAAAAAAATTCTTAATTCTACATTCTGCGCTGGACCGGTTTTTAATGATACCACTCACTACTCTGTACGATGAATGTATCGATCGGTCAAAATTGTATGAACAATAAAAGAAAAGCCCATTTGAGTATATAGTTCCTCCCCCCTCAAGAGGGTCGGAACAATAACCTAAGCGGTTGTCAATGTCTCTAAATTATCATATTTTCTTGTACATAGTAAGGAAGCACAAGTAATTTTCTCACCATGTTTCAATTGCAGCCTAACCGACCCTGGTCCATTTCCGACGTTGATTCCGAACATTCTTGTCTATGAGAATTAGCTTACAAGATGCTATTTAAAATGGTTATTTTTTAAGCCTCGTGCAAGAATCTCACAAGATAATTGTCTTTTTCTGAAGAACTAACGTCAGCACTTCGATGATTTCATTGCCAATATCAACTTGCAACAAAGAGACATAGAAAACATTCCGAGTTGGGTGTATAAGATGATTAGTAGTCTCGTGCAAGTATAAAACTTCCTAAAATTCTCTACAGCAGTTAAACTTAAGGAAATCAGTAAAAAAGAAAAGAAAACTTATTTGCATTTTTGCTTTCTCAAAACACTTGCAAACATTTTTTGCAACAAAGTTTTTTTTTACGATCATTTGTATAGTACTATCACATTAGCCCCTTGAAGAACATATCGGGCCAGTCTCATTATCCAATAACATTTATTCTCCTGTGAAAATTTTTTCTCAACCTATTGGTGTAGTTGTTCTTTTCAGGTCTTAAAGATAGAGGCATTATCTCAATTTTAATATTGGAACGTATGCACGGTGAAACTATTTTTAAACATTAGTTGGCACGCTGTCTTTTTTCAACTGTTTTGTGGAACAAGTTCTGGGCTCATATAATCAGCAACTTAGTAAAAATTTCTCGAGATCACTGATTTCTTTGTTTTCGCTGCTCTTCACATTAGATGGGCTGCAGTGTGATACCAATGGTGCCAAACATTGATTCTCTGACATCAACTCTCGAAAGCAAAGCCTATTTATTAGCCTTGTTAAATATTCTTTAAAAAACTTTTTATCTTGCAAGAATCGTGCCAGATATATGGTTCTCTTGCAGGAGTCCTGCAAAGATAACGATTGTATAGCAAGGTTCTTGTCAAAAGACGTTTATCTTGCAAGATTTTGTAGAAATCTTACAAGACTCTGGTATGTAAAATCTAGATCCGGATTATGTAAAATAAGATCTTGCAGGATAACTGCCGGTTTTGGACAAGGGGAGTTAAATTTTGGCACGTTGGGCAGAGATCAAAGCTTCTCATGCTAAATTGTCACATGGCCCAATTTGTTGGCCAGTGACTGCTATGCATATTTTTAAATTCCCTATTTTAAACACCATTCTCAATATTTATTGGGTCTGTTTCAAAGGTTCCTGGGAATTGCTCTAACTTTGATTACAAAAAAACCTCAGAAAAATTGAAAAGGCTAAACAGAACAAATTTTTGTTCCGAACCCACTTGTGGTGGGAGGAACTATATACTCAAAAGGGTTTTTTTTGTTCAGACAATTTTTGGCCGATCGATATATTCATCGCAGAAAAATGTGGGTGGTATCATTGAAAAGCTCCTCCAGCGTAGAATTCAAAATTTAAAAGATTTTTTTTGAATTTCGTGTTTTTCGAGGAGTTATCGAGGTTCAAACTTTTGTGTGAACATGTGATATTTTGTTCACTTTTAGAATGATTTTGTTCAATTCAGCGTAATTTTTGTTCAAATTAAGGCTTTTCTATAGAAATATTATCTCAAAAGTACATTTCATGCTACAAAAGGAATCAATTTTGCGTTACGAGTAGACCGATAAAAAAGCTGGTTCTGGTCTCGTGCGGAAATTTACTATAAAAAAAACCCGAATTCAATTTGATAGCTATTTTTTAGAGAATTTTTCCTATTTGATGTTCTTTTAATGACTTATGATCCCTGCCGTCTCATTGACTCATAACTTAGCCTATTTTTGTCTTCCGTTGAAAGCTATTGAATTTAACGTTCTTCATATAAAGGGTTTTCTCAAAAATCTCGTGGTTTTATTATAATTGCTCATATTTGTTGATTTTTGAAGTCATATTTTTCAAAAATAAGAACCCAATTGCTGCCAAAAATTTCTTTTTATTCACTCAAAGACTTGTCATTTTCAAGTCAATGTCCATTAATGACAGATGTCATTTACAGTCAAATGATAACCAATGAAAAAACTCGTTTTCAAAATATCGCTCATGTTTTTTTTTGTCTTCTACTCTGAGTTTTCGAAATTTTTAAGGAAATTTTGATTTTCTTTTTGAGATTTTACTAAATTTTGGGAGTCTTATTGCATTGACTTGCCAATTAAAAGTTCAATCGAATTTTGTATTTGCATTAGGCAAACCTATATAGCGCTTTGAGTGGACAGATCAGGGCTGTGGAGACTTCAGAATTTAATTTTTCTGAAATTCTTTTCGATTAACCGATATTGAACTAATTTTCTGGAAAAGTAAGTCAGTCTCAGTAATGACAGAACCCCCATCCTCTTTACTGCAATCAAAATAATCTGGTAAGCGGTTTTATCTGCTAACTAATGGTTTTATTACTTCGATAACACGAGTTTTTGTAATTTCAAAAAAAATGAATTTTTTAAATAATTTTGTTTCATTTTGAAATTTCATCTCATTCCCTTCGCATTGGCAGTTCACATTGGCTTATAAATGACGTTCTAATGATCATAGATAAAATTTCCAGAGAAAAGATTATGGCTTCAGAGGCCTCGACACTTTCTTCTCAAATTTCTGCTGCGTCTTTTGTTTTTTGCCTTTGTTTGTCGGTTGTTTTTATAATCACAGAACTTATTGTGGCGTCTTATTGATAGCATATTGCCATATTAATGACAAACATTCATGTCTTCCCATCGAGGTAAAGGTAGTGTATTTTTTTTACTTCCGTTAAAAACTCTTGAATTTAATGGCTGTTAAGACTTTAAAAAATTATTTTGGACAATTTTTTTGCACATTAACCAATCTTAAATTTATTTTCGCGCACTTTAAGTCAATCTCTGTAATGACTGAACCTAAATCTTTTTTAGTGCAAAGAGAATGAATCTGGCTAGTGGTTATATCTTCTATTTATCGGTTTTATGACTACGATGCCGCGAGTTTTCATAATTTTTTAAAAAGTTTTTGTATATTTTTTTGTAATTTTGGTTCAACTTGAAATTTTATTACGTTATCCTTTTATTGATGGTTCCGGATGGCTTTCAGAAACCGTTCCATGGGCGTTGGATAAAGTTTTTAGATGAAATGTTATGGTTTAATTGGCTTCGACACTTGCACTTTTCTACTGAATTTTTGGTCTTTTGCCCGCTTTTGTTGTCCTTTTCATAATCATTAGACTTATTGTGATGTCCTATTGATGAAATAGGAACGACAAACATTCTTATTTTTTTTATCGAGGCAGAATTTTTCGTATTTAATGACTTCCGTTGAGAGCTATTGAATTTATTGGCAGTTGAGACATTCAAAAAGCATTTTCTGGACACTAACCCTTATCCAACTTATTTTCAAGAACTGTAAGTCAGTCTCAGTAAAGACAGGACCCCTTCCTTTTAAATTCCTTTTAAATGCAAATAATTTAATCTGGTATGCGGTTTTTTTTCTAATGGTTTTATTACTTCGATGCCACGAGTTTTCATGATTTCAAAAAAAAGTTTTGGATTTTTTTGTAATTTTGGTTCCTTATCCTAATATTGATAGTTCCCATTGGCTTATAGAAGACGTCCAATGGATTTTAGAAACGCTTATGGTTTAAAAAGCTTCGATAATTTCTTCTCGGACTTTTCTGAATTTTTGGTTTTTGCATGTATTTGTTGTTGTTATATTATCATAAGATTATTTTGATGTTCTTTTAATGACTTATGATTAAGAAACATCCCTGCCGTCTCATTGACTTATAATTTAGCCTATTTTTTGTCTTCCGTTGAAACCTATTGAATTTAACGTTCTTGATATAACGGGTTTTCTCAAAAATCTCGTGGTTTTATTATAATTGTTCATATTTGTTGATTTTTGAAGTCATATAGTTAAAAAATAAGAACCCCATTGCTGCCAAAAATTTCTTCTTAGTCACTCAGAGACTTGTCATTTTCAAATCAAGGTCCATTAATGACAATTCTCATTTACATTCAATTGATACCCATTGAAAAAAACAGTTTTCAAAGACTCGCTCATGTTTTTTTTGTCTTCTACTCTGAGTTTTCAAAAATTTTAATGAAATTTTGATTTTTCTTGAGATTTTTCTAAATTTTTGGAGTCCTATTGCATTGACGTGCCAATTAAAAGTTCAATCAATTTTTTTGTGTGCATTAGGTAAACCCATATAGCGCTTTGAGTGGACAGCTCAGGGTTGGGAAGATTTCAAAAAAAATTTCAAAAATTTTTTTCTATTAACCGATATTGAACTAAATTTCTGGAAAAGTAAGTCTGTCTCAGTAATGACAGGACCCCCATAATTGGCTTCGACACTTCCACTTTTCTACTGGATCTTCGATTTTTTCCCGCTTTTGTTGTCCTTTTAATAATCATAAGATTTACTGTGATGTCCTAATGACGAAACAGGAAAGACAAACATCCTTATTTTTTATCGAGGTAGAATTTTGCGTATTTAATGACTTCCGTTGAGAGCTATTGAATTTAATGGCTGTTGAGAATTTTAAAAAACCTTTTTTGTACACTAACCATTAACCAACATGTTTTCAAGAACTGTAAGTCAGTCTCAGTAAAGACAGAACCCCTTCCTTTTAACTTCCTTTTAAATGCAAATAAATTAATCTGGTAAGCGGTTTTTTTCCTAACTGTTTTATTACTTCGATGCCACAAGTTTTCATGATTTCAAAAAAAGTTTTGGATTTTTTTGTAAATCTGGTTCCTTATCCTAATATTGATAGCTCCCATTGGCTTATAGAAGACGTCCAATGGTTTTTGGAAACGCTTATGGTTTAAAAGGCTTCGACACTTTCTTCTCGCACTTTTCTGAATTTTTGGTTTTTGCATGTATTTGTTGTTGTTATTTTATCATAAGACTGTTTTGATGTTCTTTTAATGACTTATGATTAAGAAACATCCCTGCCGTCTCATTGACTCATAACTTAGCCTATTTTTTGTCCTCCGTTGAAAGCTATTGAATTTAACGTTCTTGATATAACGGGTTTTCTCAAAAATCTCGTGGTTTTATTATAATTGCTCATATTTGTTGATTTTTGAAGTCATATTTTTCAAAAATAAGAACTCAATTGCTGCCAAAAATTTCTTTTTATTCACTCAAAGACTTGTCATTTTCAAATCAAGGTCCATTAATGACAATTCTCATTTACATTCAAATGATACCCAATGAAAAAAACAGTTTTCAAGGACTCGCTCATGTTTTTTTCTGTCTTCTACTCTGAGCCTTCGGAAATTTTAATGAAATTTTGATTTTTTTTGAGATTTTTTAAAATTTTGGGAGTCCTATTGCATTGACGTGCCAATTAAAAAGTTCAATCAACCTTTTTATGTGCATTAGGTAAACCTATTTAGCGCTTTAAGTGGACAGCTCAGGGCTGTGAAGACTTCAAAAAAAAATTTATTCAAAAACTTTTTTCTATTAACCGATATTAAACTAAATTTCTGGAAAAGTAAGTCTGTCTCAGTAATGACAGAACCCCCATAATTGGCTTCAACACTTCCACTTTTCTACTGGATATTCGGTTGTTGCCCACTTTTGTTGTCCTTTTCATTATCACAAGATTTACTGTGACGTCCTAATGACGAAATAGGAAAGACAAACATCCTTACTTTTTATCGAGGCAGAAGTTTGCGTAATTAATGACTTCCGTTGAGAGCTATTGAATTTAATGGCTGTTGAGACTTTTAAAAAACCTTTTTTGGACGCTAACTATAAACCAACTTGTTTTCAAGAACTGTAACTCAGTCTCAGTAAATACAGGACCCCTTCCTTTTAACTTCCTTTTATATGCAAAAAATTAATCTGGTAAGTGGTTTTTTTTGACTAATGGTTTTATTTTTTCGATGCCACGAGTTTTCATGATTTCAAAAAAAGTTTTGGATTTTTTGTAAATCTGGTTCCTTATCCTAATATTGATAGTTCCCATTGGCTTATAGAAGACGTCCAATGGATTTTGGAAACGCTTATGATTTAAAAGGCTTCGACACTTTCTTCTCGCACTTTTCTGAATTTTTGGTTTTTGCATGTATTTGTTGTTGTTATATTATCATAAGATTATTTTGATGTTCTTTTAATGACTTATGATTAAGAAACATTCCTGCCGTCTCATTGACTCATAACTTAGCGCATTTTTGCTTTCCGTTGAAAGCTATTGAATTTAACGTTCTTGTTATAACGGGTTTTCTCAAAAATCTCGTGGTTTTATTATAATTCCTCATATTTGTTGATTTTTGAAGTCATATTTTTCAAAAATAAGAACCCAATTGCTGCCAAAAATTTCTTGTTATTCACTCAAAGACTTGTCATTTTTAAATCAAGGTCCATTAATGACAATTCTCATTTACATTCAAATGATACCCAATGAAAAAAACAGTTTTCAAGGACTCGCTCATGTTTTTTTTGTCTTCTACTCTGAGCCTTCGAAAATTTTAATGAAATTTTGATTTTTTTTGAGATTTTTCAAAATTTTGGGAGTCCTATTGCATTGACGTGCCAATTAAAAAGTTCAATCAACCTTTTTATGTGCATTAGGTAAACCTATTTAGCGCTTTGAGTGGACAGCTCAGGGTTGGGAAGATTTCAAAAAAATTTATTCAAAAACTTTTTTCTATTAACCGATATTAAACTAAATTTCTGGAAAAGTAAGTCTGTCTCAGTAATGACAGGACCCCCATAATTGGCTTCAACACTTCCACTTTTCTACTGGATATTCGGTTGTTGCCCACTTTTGTTGTCCTTTTCATTATCACAAGATTTACTGTGACGTCCTAATGACGAAATAGGAAAGACAAACATCCTTACTTTTTATCGAGGCAGAAGTTTGCGTAATTAATGACTTCCGTTGAGAGCTATTGAATTTAATGGCTGTTGAGACTTTTAAAAAACCTTTTTTGGACGCTAACTATAAACCAACTTGTTTTCAAGAACTGTAACTCAGTCTCAGTAAATACAGGACCCCTTCCTTTTAACTTCCTTTTATATGCAAAAAATTAATCTGGTAAGTGGTTTTTTTTTACTAATGGTTTTATTTTTTCGATGCCACGAGTTTTCATGATTTCAAAAAAGTTTTGATCTTTTGTAAATTTGGTTCCTTATCCTAATATTGATAGTTCCCATTGGCTTATAGAAGACGTCCAGTGGATTTTAGAAACGCTTATGGTTTAAAAGGCTTCGACACTTCCTTCTCGCACTTTTCTGAATTTTTGGTTTTTGCATGTATTTGTTGTTGTTATATTATCATAAGATTATTTTGATGTTCTTTTAATGACTTATGATTAAAAAACATCCCTGCCGTCTCATTGACTCATAACTTAGCCTATTTTTGTCTTCCGTTGAAAGCTATTGAATTTAACGTTCTTGATATAATGGGTTTTCTCAAAAATCTCCTGGTTTTATTATAATTGTTCATATTTGTTGATTTTTGAAGTCATATTTTTCAAAAATAAGAACCCAATTGCTGCCAAAAATTTCTTTTTATTCACAAAAAGACTTGTCATTTTCAAATCAAGGTCCATTAATGACAATTCTTATTTACACTCAAATGATACCCAATGAAAAAAAAACAGTTTTCAAAGACTCGCTCATGTTTTTTTTTGTCTTCTACTCTGAGCCTTCGAAAATTTTAATGAAATTTTGATTTTTTTTGTTTGAGATTTTTCTAAATTTTGGGAGTCCTATTGCATTGACGTGCCAATTAAAAAGTTCAATCAACATTTTTATGTGCATTAGGTAAACCTATATAGCGCTTTGAGTGGACAGCTCAGGGCTGTGAAGACTTCAAAAAAAATTTTATTCAAAAACTTTTTTCTACTAACCGATATTGAACTAAATTTCTGGAAAAGTAAGTCTGTCTCAGTAATGACAGGACCCCCATAATTGGCTTCAACACTTCCACTTTTCTACTGGATCTTCGGTTGTTGCCCGCTTTTGTTGTCCTTTTTATAATCACAAGATTTACTGTGACGTCCTAATGACGAAATAGGAAAGACAAACATCCTTACTTTTTATCGAGGCAGAAGTTTGCGTAATTAATGACTTCCGTTGAGAGCTATTGAATTTAATGGCTGTTGAGACTTTTAAAAAACCTTTTTTGGACACTAACCATAAACCAACTTGTTTTCAAGAACTGTAAATCAGTCTCAGTAAACACAGGACCCCTTCCTTTTAACTTCCTTTTATATGCAAAAAATTGATCTGGCACGTGGTGGTTTTTTTACTAATGGTTTTATTACTTCGATGCCACGAGTTTTCATGATTTCAAAAAAGTTTTGGATCTTTTGTAAATTTGGTTCCTTATCCTAAAATTGATAGTTCCCATTGGCTTATAGAAGACGTCCAATGGATTATAGAAACGCTTTTGGTTTAAAAGGCTTCGACAATTTCTTCTCGCACTTTTTCTGAATTTTTGGTTTTTGCACGTATTTGTTGTTGTTTTCATTATCATAAGATTATTTTGATGTTCTTTGAATGATTTATGATTAGGAAACATCCTTGCCGTCTCATTGACTCATAACTTAGCCTATTTTTTGTCTTTCGTTGAAAGCTATTGAATTTAACGTTCTTGATATAACGGGTTTTCTCAAAAATCTCGTGGTTTTATTATAATTGTTCATATTTGTTGACTTTCGAAGTGATATTGTTAAAAAATAAGAACCCCATTCTGCCAAAAATTTCTTCTTAGTCGTTCAGAGACTTGTCATTTTCAAATCAAGGTCCATTAATGACAATTCTCATTTACACTCAAATGATACCCAATGAGAAAAAAACAGTTTTCAAAGACTCGCTCATGTTTTTTTTGTCTTCTACTCTGTGTTTTCGAAATTTTGGGAGTCCTATTGCATTGACGTGCCAATTAAAAAGTTCAATCAACTTTTTTTATGTGCATTAGGTAAACCTATATAGCGCTTTGAGTGGACAGCTCAGGGCTGTGAAGACTTCAAAAAAAATTTTATTCAAAAACTTTTTTCTACTAACCGATATTGAACTAAATTTCTGGAAAAGTAAGTCTGTCTCAGTAATGACAGGACCCCCATAATTGGCTTCAACACTTCCACTTTTCTACTGGATCTTCTGTTGTGGCCCGCTTTTGTTGTCCTTTTTATAATCACAAGATTTACTGTGACGTCCTAATGACGAAATAGGAAAGACAAACATCCTTACTTTTTATCGAGGCAGAAGTTTGCGTAATTAATGACTTCCGTTGAGAGCTATTGAATTTAATGGCTGTTGAGACTTTTAAAAAACCTTTTTTGGACACTAACCATAAACCAACTTGTTTTCAAGAACTGTAAATCAGTCTCAGTAAAGACAGGACCCCTTCCTTTTAACTTCCTTTTATATGCAAAAAATTGATCTGGCACGTGGTGGTTTTTTTACTAATGGTTTTATTACTTCGATGCCACGAGTTTTCATGATTTCAAAAAAAGTTTTGGATCTTTTGTAAATTTGGTTCCTTATCCTAAAATTGATAGTTCCCATTGGCTTATAGAAGACGTCCAATGGATTATAGAAACGCTTTTGGTTTAAAAGGCTTCGACAATTTCTTCTCGCACTTTTTCTGAATTTTTGGTTTTTGCACGTATTTGTTGTTGTTTTCATTATCATAAGATTATTTTGATGTTCTTTGAATGATTTATGATTAGGAAACATCCTTGCCGTCTCATTGACTCATAACTTAGCCTATTTTTTGTCTTTCGTTGAAAGCTATTGAATTTAACGTTCTTGATATAACGGGTTTTCTCAAAAATCTCGTGGTTTTATTATAATTGTTCATATTTGTTGACTTTCGAAGTGATATTGTTAAAAAATAAGAACCCCATTCTGCCAAAAATTTCTTCTTAGTCGTTCAGAGACTTGTCATTTTCAAATCAAGGTCCATTAATGACAATTCTCATTTACACTCAAATGATACCCAATGAGAAAAAAACAGTTTTCAAAGACTCGCTCATGTTTTTTTTGTCTTCTACTCTGTGTTTTCGAAATTTTGGGAGTCCTATTGCATTGACGTGCCAATTAAAAAGTTCAATCAACTTTTTTTATGTGCATTAGGTAAACCTACATAGCGCTTTAAGTGGACAGCTCGGGGCTGTAAAGACTTCAAAAAAAATTTCAAAAACTTTTTTCTACTAACCGATATTGAACTAAATTTCTGGAAAAGTAAGTCTGTCTCAGTAATGACAGGACCCCCATAATTGGCTTCAACACTTCCACTTTTCTACTGGATCTTCGGTTGTTGCCCACTTTTGTTGTCCTTTTCATAATCATAAGATTTACTGTGATGCCCTAATGACGAAATAGGAAAGACAAACATCCTTATTTTTTTATCGAGGCAGAACTTGCGTATTTAATGACTTCCGTTGAGAGCTATTGAATTTAATGGCTGTTGAGACCTTTAAAAAACCCTTTTTGGACACTAACCGTTAATCAATCTGTTTTCAAGAACTGTAAGTCAGTCTCAGTAATGACGGGACCCCTTCCATTAAACTTCCCTGTAACTACAATTAAATTAATCTGGTAAGCGGTTTTATCTGCTAACCAATGGTTTTATTACTTCGAGGCCACGAGTTTTCATGATTTCAAAAAAGTTTAGGATTTTTTTTTGTAAATTTGGTTCCTTTTGAAATCTTATCTCATTACACTAATATTGATAATTCCCATTGGCTTTTAGAAAACTTCTAATGAATCATAGATAAAGTTTTTATAGACACGCTTATGGTTTAAAAGGCTTTGAGACTATCTTCCCGCATTTTTCTGAATTTTTGGTTTTTGCATGTATTTATTGTTGTTTTCATTATCATAAGACTTATTGTGATGTTGTTTTGATGACTTATGATTAAGAAACATTCTTGCCGTCTCATTGACGTATAACTTAGTGTATTTTTTGTCTGCCGTTGAAAGCTTTTGAATTTAACATTGTTCATTTAACGGGTTTTCTCAAAAAAATTCATGTTTTTATTATATTTGTTCATACTTGTTGATTTTTGAAGTCATATTGTTAAAAAAGAAGAACCCCATTGCTGCTAAAAATTTCTTCTTTGTCACTCAGAGACTTGTCATTTTCAAATCAAGATCCATTAATGACAATTCTCATTTACATTCAATTGATACCCAATGAGAAAAACAGTTTTCAAAGACTCGCTCTTGTTTTTTGTCTTCTACTCTGAGTTTTTGAAAATTTTAATGAAATTTTGATTTTTCTTGAGATTTTTCTAAATTTTGGGAGTCCTATTGCATTGCTGTGCCCATTAAAAAGTTCAATCAACTTTTTTATGTGCATTAGGTAAACCTATATAGCGCTTTGAGTGGACAGTTGAGGGCTGTGAAGACTTCAAAAAAAATTTCTATTAACCGATATTAAACTAAATTTCTGGAAAATTAAGTATGTCTCAGTAATGACAGGACCCCCATAATTGGCTTCGACGCTTCCACTTTTCTACTGAATCTTCGGTTTTTGCCCGCTTTTGTTGTCTTTTTCATAATCATAAGATTTACTGTGATGTCCTTTTGACTAAATAGGAAAGACAAACATCCTTATTTTTTTATCGATGCAGAACTTTAAGTATTTAATGACTTCCGTTGAGAGCTATTGAATTTAATGGCAGTTCAGACTTTTTAAAAAAGTTTTCTGGACACTAACCATTATTCAACTTATTTTCAAGAACTGCAAGTCAGTCCCAGTAAAGAAAGGACCCCTTCCTTTTAACTTCCTTTTATATGCAAAAATTTAATCTGGCACGTGGTTTTTTTTACTAATGGTTTTATTACTTCGATGCCACGAGTTTTCATGATTTCAAAAAAAGTTTTGGATCTTTTGTAATTTTTGTTCCTTATCCTAATATTGATAGTTCCCATTGGCTTATAGAAGACGTCCAATGGATTATAGAAACGCTTATGATTTAAAAGGCTTCGATACATTCTTCTCGCACTTTTCTGAATTTTTGGTTTTTGCATGTATTTGTTGTTGTTATATTATCATAAGATTATTTTGATGTTCTTTTAATGACTTATGAATAAGAAACATTCCTGCCGTCTCATTGACTCATAACTTAGCGCATTTTTGACTTCCGTTGAGAGCTATTGAATTTAACGTTCTTGTTATAACGGGTTTTCTCAAAAATCTCGTGGTTTTATTATAATTGTTCATGTTTGCGATTTTTAAAGTCATTATGCTAAAAAAGAAGAACCCCATTACTGCCAAAAATTTCTTTTCAGTCACTCAGAGGCTTGTCATTTTCAAATCAAGGTCCATTAATGACAATTCTCATTTACATTCAAATGATGCCCAATGAAAAAAAAACAGTTTTCAGAGACTCGCTCATGTTTTTTTTGTCTTCTACTCTGAGCTTTCAAAATTTTGAGAGTCCTATTGCATTGACTTGCCAATTAAAAAGTTCAATCAACTTTTTATGTGCATTAGGTAAACCTATATAACGCTTTGAGTGGACAGCTCAGGGCTGTGAAGACTTCAAAAAAAAAATTTATTCAAAAACTTTTTTCTACTAACCGATATTAAACTAAATTTCTGGAAAAGTAAGTCTGTCTCAGTAATGACAGGACCTCCATAATTAACTTCGACACTTCCACTTTTCTACTGAATCTTCGGTTTTTGCCCGCTTCTCTCGTCCTTTTCATAATCATAAGGTTTACTGTGATGTCCTATTGACAAAATAGAAAAGACAGACATCCTTATTTTTTTTAACGAGGCAGCACTTTGCGTATTTAATGACTTCCGTTGAGAGCTATTGAATTTAATGGCTGTTGAGACTTTTAAAAAACCTTTTTTGGACACTAACCATTAACCAATCTGTTTTCAAGAACTGTAAGTCAGTCTCGATAATGACGGGACCCCTTCCATTAATCTTCCTTGTAACTACAATTAAATTAATCTGGGAAGCGGTTTTATCTCCTAACCAATGGTTTTATTACTTCGAGGCCATGAGTTTTCATAATTTCAAAAAAGTTTTGGATTTTTTTTTGTAATTTTTGGTTCCTTTTGAAATCTTATCTCATTACCCTTATATTGATAATTCCGATTGGCTTATAGAAGTCTTCCAATGAATCTTCTAGCTTTGACCCTATCTTACCGCATTTTTCTGAATTTTTATTTTTGCATGTATTTGTTGTTGTTTTCATTATCATAAGACTTATTGTGATGATGTTTTGATGACTTATGATTAAGAAACATTCTTGCCGTCTCATTGACGTATAACTTTGCGTATTTTTTGTCTTCCGTTGAAAGCTATTGAATTTAACGTTGTTCATTCAACGGGTTTTCTCAACAATTTCATGTTTTTTTTATATTTGTTAATACTTGTTGATTTTCGAAGTCATTTTGTTAAAAAAAGAAGAACCCCATTGCTGCTAAAAATTTGTATGAGATTAGAAAAATTTTTACTGAAAATTTCTTTTTTTATTGGTTTCGACGCTTTTCTTGCTCAGTTGAAATCTGTTGCTCAAATGAATTATGTTGCTTGATGCACTCAGTTTATGGTGAATAGTAGTTAAATTTGCGAAATTGTTCGTTCTCAAAATTTTTTATACTTTTCAGTTTTTGTTCTTTCCTCAGCCTGTAATTTATTCTCTTTTTTGAGAGGTTCCATCCAGTTTCTTGTAGTTCAAAAATTATTTTTTCATTAATGGCATGTCGTAAGTCTTGTTTCGTTTGTTGGACAATATGCGTTTTCGTAAAATTTTATGAGTGGTCAATATTTGTGTTTCTTTTTCTCTTTTTTTAGCACATTTGCTGAAAAATTCTTGCTTTTGCTTATTTTGGTGCTTGTTTTTTTTCTCGTAGTCTTTCTATTGGCAGCAATTGTGAGCGCTGTAATGAGGCATGGTATTATGCAATTCAATTAGAAGGTCGGTTTCGTAACAATTTTTTTAAACTCAAACATCTATTTTTAATTATCTCATCATTAGGTTGACAATTAAGTCAAAAATGTAGATGAGCGCGGGTCGGAACATCATGTGCGAAGGCACATTAACGAGCATCCGTTTATAAATTAAAATTTAAAGGTTTGTTCGACGAGTCGTGACAACAATCATAAGATAAAAATTGGTTTCAGCGTCTTTGCTACGCTGATATTGCGTAACTCCAATAATAGGTACCTTTTTGGTAGAAAATAGATCCTAGAGTCGTTATTTCGACCGATGGGTATTGTTAAAATACTGGCAGGGTTAAAAATTACTTATAGCGCTCCAGCGCTTCAATTAGATTTTTTGCTAAAACGATTCAGTATTGATATTAGCAAAATTGTTTCAGTCTAGACAAGCAAGATATAAACAACCCCAGACAGAATTGAGATATTTTTGATTATAATTTTTATAGTGATCTCAAGTTCTTACTGATACTTTCAGCTGCTTTTACAATCGACTGTTCAATTTATTACGGCAGTTGATTTTCAAATCTTAATTGTTGCATTGTAAACCAGTTCATTTTATGACCAGTAATAACATGAACTTGTGAAGTTATACCATAAAGTTGTGCTTTGAACAAGATCTGAGGAAATGATTGGAGGAAATAATGGCCTATCAAGATCTATCTAATTTTATCAAAGTCTGTCAAAAATGCCAAGATCTTCTACGCTGGACTACTTGTATCCATTTTTTGTTTCACTGAGTGAATAAAGACAGCGAAATACAAGCTTTCAGTTCACGTTGCTTAGTATCTATTTTTAACTGTTTGAATGTTGTTAGTTTAAGTCCATTTGTTGATTATTGATTTTACAATAATTTCTCAATTAACTTGTTCAGGCCTCAATAACTCCCAGAATTTTAACCATTTCCGTAATTGAAAGATTGTTGCCCAATTTCATATAGTTTCAAACCGTAGTTGAAATATCTATATAACGCAGCTCTATATCGAAAAGTGATTATTTTTTAATTAATAGTGTCTGTGAATATGTATCAGTTTAACAAAAATCTTTCTTTGCTCTATATATGTTGAAATTTTGACCAATTTAATTAAAATTTAATTACAAGTTCGTGAGGTCATGTTTTTTAGGTGTTAGGTTGGCCAGATAATTAGAGATAATAATTTGACTTCAAAACGGAAGATAATCCCAAAATTTGAAGTTTTACTCGTTTTTAAGGCAGTAATGTGCGGCTATATTTGTGAAAGTTGCACGAGGTTCAATTTTCCTATTCCTTTGAGCAGATGGATTGATTAAATACTGAGCTGAAAAATTGAAACGTTTTATTAAAGGCAGCTTAGGAAATAATGAGTGTCTTTATTATGATCTACTTGTAAAGTACTAGTTCCGGAATAACCCACAGAACTATATCTTTTGTCGCTTTTCTTATAATCATTTCATACTTCATGCAGATGATGCTGGGCGCGGGAAAGGAGGGGACGGTTTTATCGGGAGGGGAGGAGGGGGCGGGGGGCTCTTTGGGTTTGATGAGGTTCTACAATATACGACTCCCATGTAGGTTGAGAGATCGGAGGGCGGGGGGGTGGGGTGGGTATTGGGGTAAATGGTAAGGAAAGCAACTGCTGGTTATTGTAAAGGGGATAATGATGCTTTTGAGAGGCAGCAATTAAAAAGAAGAGGCTTCCTTCATTTTCCCAACTCCCTGTAGACAAATTTTTAACCCCCGCCTCATATTTTCTATTTGGTCATTATACCCCACACTAAACCACGGCCGCCTCCATTATAACATCAACGCCACCACAACTAGTTGTAACCCGTTCACATTACTATTATTATATTCTTAATATTATAATCGCAGTATATTCATCTCCCGTTCTGAAATAATTGGACAATCTTGATATAAATTTGCTGTTCTTTCAATAGATTTTTTGTTTACAACAATTTTTGTGTGCGCGCAACACTCTTACCCATATTTGATAGTTGCGACAATCTATATGGTCAGTACTGATTTTAAAAAAAACGAAATGGAATCCTTACTAGTGTGTCGCATAATTATAATCGTATTTGTAACACTCCAACCAACCAATAACTAACATTTTTTTTCATTTTTTGCATTTAGTCTATAGCTGTTTAGCATTATGGAAAATTATAATGAACCATAATCTTCTTTGTGGGGTTAGATTTCCGCTGTCGCGTTCGAATACTTAACCAAAACAGACATTTTGTAAACACACGCTCGCATTTCAAATTCTTACCTCTCCTATTCTTTAATCTAAATTAACACTCTTTTTTTTCCTTTTTTCTCTCTCGGGGGAATAAAGATAATTAAAGCTAAGACAACTTCTTGCGGCATTTTAAAAATAAAACGTCAGATTTTTTCGTTTTGCTCTTTTTTAACGCGATGAGCTTAAATGTAAGACCGACACAGCAAATAGTTGTAAGTCAACGAAATTTGATACTTTATAAACGTAATTACGTTTATAAATTACAATTTCTCGGGGCAATAAGTTATAACTTGCCTAATAATTACCTTTTGCCTTCCCCGGGTTATACACATACGGTTTCTGCTAAAATCTGATAAGGCACCCCCGAGCAAATATTGATTTTTTGAGAATGGGTTACTAAAATGCGTTCACGTTAGGTTCTTTTACCTAAAATAAATGGTAGTATTTGATGATCAAGCAGTGATGTCAAAACGTGAAGAATATAAAAAAAGCGTGAAAAATTTAAATATATATTAGCGAAAAGGCTCTACAGTTATGTAGATACTTTTTGCCCGTAGTTCCTTTTAACCCTTAAAATAGAACCCATATCGCACTAATCAGATAATCCCCCCTCCCCTAGAAACTTTCCTGGGTTTTGACCGTTGATAAGCCGCCTATTCTTCCTCGTAATCAGTACAGCCTTGCCCGTTTTTAATTCACTCGCTCCCTTTTGATTCGACTGGGCCCGCACTTAATTTAATTAATTCTGTACCCTGAAAATCACATTCTCAGTGTCAAGTTGATTTAAAACACACCCGTACAGTTTTTGTCCAATTGTGGTATAAAAAGATGGATAATACTATGGCCGTGATGGTAACTTTATTATCCTTTTTATCCACGTGCATACAGTAACGGCATGGATTCGGGTCAGCAACAACACCGGTAAACAGGTAAGAGTTATTGTGTCAGTTCATCAATTCTACATAGCGTTACCCGCGGGTTTGAGCCTAACCATGCTCGACCTAAAAGGGAATGAAAAGAGCATGATTGTCTCAAACACTCCATGAAGAGACTGAGCTCGACTTTTTAGTAGTCAAAATGGACCAAAATTTGACGCTTGAATTTAGCTTGACCCAATTTGATGCTCGATAAAGAAGAAAAATTGTTAATTGAAAGTAAGTTTCAACTGGGTCAAGGAGTATGTAACCATTTATGTCACCATACAATTGAAATCCTAGATAAGCCGGGATCGCTAATATTATTATATAACGTATTTCTAAAAATGTATTAGTTACGGTGTAACTTAAATGGTCAAACACAGGGTTTATAACTGTTCTCCCTTTTTCAACTATTTAAAAACAGAAGATTTGAGCATTTGTTAAGAAATCAGAATTTACTGTGCGTTGCGTTGGTGATTTATGAATTCACAAATATTGTTTTTACTCTATCTCGATTTCAACAACTTGAGAGAAAGCAAACGGCACGCGCCCGATCAATCTTCATCTCAAGCTGACCCTGATAAGGGGTATCTAGTCGAGGGTTTTAATTGATAAAAACACCCAAAAAATTAAAGTGGGTCATAAATCCCCACACAAACTACACAGTGAAAGGCCATAGTGGTGGCTGAGCTCCTTCTTGGTGAAACAATGCCCGTTTTGTAGCTGATTCGGGTTGAGTGCGGAATTTTCACAATAATACCTGTTGCTTTTTTATGCTCATAAGTGAAGTTACTTATTGCTGCAGGATTCGAAAGATTTGCTATAAACTATATATAGTCTAATAACTTTCGCCTCAGATCTTTCATTATTACTCTACGACACCCTATGAGGCGGGTACTCAAAGTCATCCATCTAAATAACATCTTCATTTGTCAACGCGTAAGTACTCAAAGTGAGAATTTTGAGAATATTGTCTTTAACTTGAGTTGGTATTTGTTAAAGTAAAAAACGATATAGCAGCAATTGCCTGACTTTTTTTAAACAATTTTCAATGGTTTAACATCAATATTTAAACGCACAAGTTATAGTATTCAAATTTCTCGATTTCTGAGCATTCAGCTGTTGTGTTTCACTACACTCCAATCATACAAGGGATAATAGTGTAGCGGCTCTTCTCCTATCAAAATCAAGGAAAAGTTTACACCGCCCAGTTTGTTTCAGCGGCTTCAAATCTGTTCGGATATTGCGTTTTTGCAGATAACTTTTGTGAATTGTGTTATCCGTTATACTGTAGATTACAATGCATTACTTATTGCTCTATTAGTCTCGATAACTAATTGCTCAGCTTTGCTGTATAACTAACTTGTTTCTCTCAGAATAACAAAATAATTCATATTAAAACAATCAAATTATGCTAGAATTTTGTTGACAACTCAACCAATAAACTCCGTCTTGGAATTCCCGAACGAAAAAACTGTAGCTCTGTAACTGGGTTATAGTTGTGCAAAGTTTCAACTTCCTAGCAAGTCTCCATCATAAAGGGAGATGAGAGTATAACTCAATTTTAAATATTCCGATATTTCAATAATCAATTTTTTTTTCCAATTGACATCAAGTTACAATCAATATCAAAACTACGCTAGGCTTCGTTTAAACCAGTAAAAGCAACTTACTATGTGATTTGCACAGAGTTCCTCTTACTTGAGAACTATGTTCCTCAGAAGGAAAGATTGAGAATATCAAAGTTTTTTCTTTTTTTTTTCACAAGTCAAAGTTAAGTTAAAACTGTACAATCACTAAGATGATCTACAATCACAAGACACGAAAAGAAATAATTCACCATTCAAGAAAGTGTGCTTCAATACGCATTGTATGTCAATTCGAGAAGACAAAAGTAACGACTTTCAAATAATTTTTGGTAGTTTTTCAAGCTCTATTTATACTGCCGTACATGTCAAAATAGCATTTCTGATTGGTTGTAGATCCCTATGTCGTTAATTTACCTGAGTACACTTAGTTTGTGGTTCGAGATGCCTCATACGGTGCCCCGCACTCCAAATTAGTAAGAAAATAGCAAATTTCATTAAATCTTGCTTACCAAAATGAGTATTTCTTTCTTCGTTTGAGCTAAATTCGTGTGATTGTTGACTCTTGAATAAGTGGCAATAATAGTGTAGTTTGAGTTTGAATATTAATTTAACTTCAATTATGACGATTGCGTACTAATAATAAATACTAAATATAAATGTTGAACAAAGTGAAAAAATCCGTATGACTTCAGTAGAATGTAGCATTAAATTTCACTTGTCATGCTATTCTAGCGTTAATGCTTGAAAAGGCCTTGAAGCGCTATTCAAATTGGTTGTTCAATTAGTAAACTCAGCCAACACATCGCCAGCGCTGTTTTCCATCGCGAAAACATCTCTTTCATGTAGTAACTGGGTGAGCTTCACTACTGGTCTCTTGACGATTCCGTCGTTTGTTCGAACTATCGCTGATCGAATCAAACCGTCAGACCCATTGATGGTCTCCGTAACTCGATTTAGAGTGTAACATCCACGCTTATCACTGTCTTTGATCAATCAAACGAGATCGCCGTAGAGGGTTTCCTTCGCCGTAGATCGCCATTTCTACCTATTATTCAGCGTTGACAGATATTTTTTTACAAAATCTGGTTCATATGAGAGTTGCATAGGCTCGAGTTTGTGGTAAGAGCTTTAGATGATCGGTAAATTTTTCTGCGCATGGTACTTAGGGTTGGCAAACGTTCCTCTTTCCAAGCAAGAAGTGAAAGGGTGTTAATGCTTCTAAGTCATTAACATCTGAACTCACTGGAGTCAAAGTTCTTGCATTCAATATATGCTTTACATTATTCCTCGTAGTTGACAGAACATTCTCTTTGAGTGATCTGTTTGCCAACACTGCATTTATTGCTTTCTTGGAACTTCTCACCAACCGTTCCCGTTACCCTCCAAAGAGAGGTCCTGCTCGTGGGTTGAATTTCCATCTGATTCCTCGTTAAATTACATGTTTTTCGATCCCTTCTCTGTTCCATGCAGCAATGTACTCTGCAAACTCGCTTTCAGCTCCAACCAATTTGGTCCCGTTGTCGCTGATGATTGTACTTGGTTTGTCTCTTCGCGCAATAAATCTCATTATTGCATTGAGACAACGATCTGTGTCTAACTTGGGTAAAACTTTTATGTGTACCGCTCTCTCAGTTTAACATGTGAAAAGACAACATAATCGCTTTTCTCCACTTTTGACAATGAAAGGGCCAAGATAGTCAACTCCAACATTTGTAAAGGCTGTTGAAGCATCTAACCGTTCTTCGGTTAGATCGGCCAATACCGGTGCTATCGTCTGTGCTCTGCCTTTTCTGCAGGTAACACATTTGTTCTTGATTGATTTAAAGGAGTTTCGTATGCCTAGGATCCACATATTCTGCTGAAATATGTTTCTTAATTGCTCTGTGCCCTCGTGTTGGTTGTCTTTGTGCTCGTTTCGCAATAGTATTTCAACCTTGTGAGGTTTCCAATGCAGCAAAATTGGATGCTGTGCTTTGAAGTCAAATTGACTTTTACCTCTTCTGCCTTTGGATCGAATAAGTCCTACATCAAGGAATGGTGAGAATTGTAGGATTTTTCTGACTTTTGGAATTTCATTTTCTGTTTTCAGAGATTGCATCTCTTCAACAAACTGTTCTCGCTGTATTAACTTGAAGAAGATTGCTTTTGCCTTTTCTCTTTCTCGCTGTTCTCACTTGAAGAGCAACTGAATACGTATGCCACTTGTTCTCACTTGAATACGTACGCCACGGTATTCTCTAGTCTGTTAAAGTTACAGAACCGTTCCCACTTAGTAACAGATTTCTTTTCTCCGGCTTGTATCATGAAGACTGATGAGGGTTAATTCTCTCGTCTGAGGCAAAGATTAGGTTCACTTGATCTTGCCATTCACTTTCCGATCGCTTGAACCAGGCTGGCCCAGTAAGCCACTCAATCTTCTTAACTTGCTCAAAAATGATTGATCTGGTGCCAATGTCCGCTGCGTTGTTGACACCTCTCACATGTTTCCACTATGAATCATCAGTTGTGTCTAGTAGCTCAGCTACTGGAGTGGCCAAAAATACTTGTTGCTTACGATGGGAACTCTGTATCCAGTGCAATACTGTAAATGAGTCTTATCAAAAATAGCACCTCTTTTGTTCCTTGACTTTGCGTTCTTTCAACCTCACTGCCATGACTGTCGCTTGCAATTCCAATCGGTATATTGAAAGATTCCCCATCGTTTCCACTCTGAATTTTCCAATCACAAAAGCTAAGTAAGCTGAGTATTCTTTTTTGTTGTGAACGTAGATAGGCCACTGCATACATCGCGTCTTCAATTGCGTCAGCAAACACATGAAGTTTGGTTTAATCTGTTGAAGTCTTTTCTATGGACGCTTGTTTCAGCTATGACTGGAAGTTGTTGTTCTCATCTCGGGAATTCTTCTTCTTTGCCGGATTCCACTTCACTGTCCCAATTTTGCCCATTTTTAGTCCAGATGTCTTTCAGTAGTCGTCTCATGTGAACACTGAACGGAGCAAACAATTGGTTCGAATACTGAAGTGACCAGTGATAGAAACTTTCTCTGAGTTATAGGTGTTTTAACTTCCTTGTTCGTAACTATGCACACTTGAATATTTTCATTAGTAACGGTCCATATTAGTCCTAGGACCGAAGACCCTCCGCATTGGGTTCCACTTCGACTTGTTTTGTGTTGCTGATTGACTTCAAGTCTTCTGGGATTGCTTTAGTAACTTCGTTTTTGTTGCTTATCCACTTGAGTTCAAATCCAAGTTTTGAGAGAAGATGTTGTAGTTGATTGAAGATTTCAGTTGCTTCTTCAGGAGTTTCTACCGATTTGATGAAATTGTCCATGTAGAAATTATTTGGTAGTGCCTCATTTTGTATGCAATCGGATGCTCCTCTTCGCTGTCCAGTCCCACTCGCTTGTAAGCAGAGTCTGCACAAACTGGCGAACTCTTAGCTCGAAATACATAACGCTGATATTTGTAAATCTGAACAGGTTCGTTACTTCTTGGACGCCATAACAACCGCAATCAACTTATATCCTGTTCGGGAACTTGCATTTGTAGAAATATCGATTTGATGTCAGCTGTCGGGTTGATTGGAACAATCGTCAGATTTCCGAAAGGAGAGGGCTATTGCTCCTTTCGGAAATCTGACGATTGTTCCAATCAACCCGTATAGCGGACCAGTTCCTGCCAGTAGCTTTTCGTTTAGGCACACTTCTTTGTACTTCGAGGCAGCGTTGCAAACACGTCTTAAATTGTCAGGTTTGTTCGGGTTTATTACTGGATGGTGTGGCAAAAACCATTCTTTCCCGAAGGTGCCTTTCAGTTCGGATTCGTCCAATATCTTTATGAATTCCTTTTACATATCTGTATCTATTGATTGATGACACAAACTCTTCAAGTTTGGATCCCTTTAGAATCTTCGCTCCAGTGAGTAAATCTGACCCAAGGCTGAGTTGTAGTTGTTCGGTATGTTTGGCTCTGGTTCACTCCACAGCATTCCCACTTCGTACTGCTCGCCTGTAAACTGTGTCGTACACTCCATCATTTTTTGTGCCTGCAATTCTCTCTTTGACTGACTGACGACGTATATTTTGGAAGCTTAGGTTTCTACGTCCCACCAGATTTGGATGTTCTCAGCCACTTTCACATCTCTGAAGGCGAAATGACAAAAATTTTGTCTTTTTTTGCTCGTCATGGGTCTACTGACTTCCATCATAGCTCTGTTAGAACGGCGAAAAGTTCACTTCGTGTTCCTATCTTGTTGTCCAATGGGAGCTGTAGCTCATAAGCATCTTGACCAAGGATGATGCCAACTTCCATCAAGTTGAAGCTTTTGTTGGGTACATTATTCAAGTGATTGAGGCTTTGCTTCAGCTTGTTGTAGTTGTCGTTTCTGTTCCCCAAGGAGATTGAAGGTTGTGCAAATGCTTCGATTGAATGCATTTTTGAAAGTAGTCCCTTTATTTTGAGAGGAACCCTTTCTGTCTTCAGATCCTTTGTTCTGTGTATGCCAGTTATGTTGAGCGCCACATCGGTGCTTTCGGGTCGTAAATTCTCTTGCACAATTTGATCGATGAATGAAACCGATGATACACTATCGAAGAAAGCATATGTGTTCAGCCTGTTGCAACCGCTCTGTATTGAGACGTTGACTGCCTGATTGCACTCGTCCATTTGGTTTTCTGTATGCTGCAATCGTGTGGTTTTTGATGCATCCATTGATACCGCAGGCGTTGGCTTTAAATCTATGATTGCGTGCCCTTTGCCAAGACATCCGTAACATAAGCGTTGCTTCCTTACTGCTACGTACCGATCATTCACACTCATTTTCCTGAATAGTGGACCGTTCCAAAATTTATGACTGCCATCAGCTAGCGGACATTGATCACTTTGCATTTGCTTTGTTATTTCACATTCGAACTAGCACTGAAGTTCGATGTTTTTGGGAACCGTTTGTCACTTTTTATTGCCTCTTTTGTCTTCTTCTCTTCTCTCTCCCTTGAAAGCTGAAAGATAGCAATTCCTAGATAATAATTTTCCAAACTTAATCAGATCAAGCCAATCTTCATTTTATCATCAAGATAGAACCACCACTTCTCTTTGAGAACTTGAGGTAGTGTCTCTACTGCCATATAAAGTTTCCAGCTTGATTGCAGATTACCAATCTGCTTGTACTCTTTGAGCTCATTCAGAAGGTTCGAAACAATATCTGAGAAAATGATCATACTTGTTGAGTTGTGAGGTTTCACCTGACTTGCTTTGTGAAGAATCTCCAGTTGTGCATCAATGATCACAAGAGGCCTCCCAAAATTGCTCTCCAGAGTGCTCCATGTAGCAACATAGAATTGTCCAGAATAGCCCATTCCAGAGATTGCTGACCCTGCTTTGCCTGTCAGTAGAGTCTTCAGTTGGCTCATCTTCTCTGAGTCTGGTATTGGGCGTTGATCCACTGTAACATACTAGACCACTCCGGCCATTCGTGGGGGTTTCCATCGAATTTGTTCAGTTTCAGCTTTGGTAGGTTACTGCTATCTGAATAACCACTGCTGTATCGTAGACCAGCTCTGGGGAAACGTCTCTCTAAGTGACTTGTCGCGAGCACTAGTCTAATGGGAACGAAAATCAACATATTCTAATGCTGTTCTCCTCACTTTGTGCTCTAGCTCACGCTCTTCCTCCAGTAGATGATGCTTGGTTTCCAATTCCTTCATTTTCATTTCCAGCTATAGTTTTCTCCGTTCAAACCATGACTGTTCCGGTCGCATCTTGGTTTCCAATTTGATATGGAATTTCTTCATCCTTTCTTCAACGTCATATGTGAATTGCACTCGCAGCTTTCGCTCTGCCTCACTGGCGTTGCTCTGTTGATTTGTTTGATTCTCTTTGGGGAATGACTTTGACATTCTCCTCATCAGATTGGACAGCAGCTTGCTTCCCACCGTCCGCGTTGGCAAACCAAATGTAACGGCTGATCTCCGATCAAAGTCTACACCTCCCAGTTTGCTCCCAGTTTGCAGAAAAGTTTGCACCTCCCAGTTTGCAGAAAAGTTTACACCTCCCAGTTCGTTTCAGCGGTATCAAATCTCTTCGGATATTGTGTTTTTGCAGTTAAATTTTGTGCTCTGTTTTATCCACTACACTGTAGATTACTGTTGCATTTTTTATTGCTCCATTAGACCCGATAACTAATTGCTCAGCTTTGTTGTATAACTAACTTGTTTTTCTCAGAATAACAACATAATTCAAAGTAAAACAATCAATGTTTTGATGACAACTCGATCAATAAGCTCAATCTTGGAATTCCCAAACCAAAAAGCTCTAGCCCTATAACTTGGCAAAGTTGGCTAGTTGTGCAAAGTTTCAACTTTCTAGCAAAACTCCTTCATAAAAGGGAGATCATTTCCGATATTTCAATAGTCCGATATTTCAATAATCAATTTTGTTTCTCAATTGACATCAAGTTACAATCAAAATCAAAACTACGCTAGGCTTCGTTTAAGACAGTAAAAGCAACTGACTATGTGATTTGCACAGAGTTCCTCTTACTTGAGAACTCTGTTCCTCAGAAGCAAGGATTAAGAATATCAAATTTATTTCTTTTTTTACACGTCAAAGTTAAGTTAAAAGTGTACAATCACTAATATGATCTACAGACACAAGACACGATAACAATTAATTAACCGCTGAAGAAAATGTGCTTCAAAACGCACTGCAATTCTTTTTAATATAACTAAAATTGCGAATTTCAACTAATTTTCGGTATTTTTTCAAGCTCCGTTTTTATGCTGCTAGTCACGTGGGTTTACAAGTCAAATTGAACTGTTGATTGGTTGTAGATCACTATGTAGTAAACTTCTCAGAATACACCAAAATTGGGGTTCGAGATGCCATATACGTTGCCCCGCACTCTCCGGATTAGTAAAAAAACTGCAAAATTCATCGAATCTTGCTTACCAAAAAGGGTATCTCTTACTTCGTTTGAGAAAAATTCGTGTGATTGTTGACTCTTGAATACGTGGCAATAATAGTGTAGTTCGAGTTTGAACTTCAGTTTATCTTCGATTATGATGATTGCGTACTAATAATAAATACTAAATATAAATGTTGTATATAGTGAAAAAATCCATATGACTTCAGTGAAAGGTAGCATTAAATTTCGCTTATCCTGATATTCTAGCTTCAATGCTTGAAATGGCCTTGAAGCGCTATTCATTTTGGTCTTTGAATTAGCAAGCTCAGCCAACACATCACCCGCAGTGTTTTCCACCGCAAAACCATCTCCTCCAGGTAGTACCGAGGTGAGCTTCACTGCTGGTCTCTTGAACACTCCGTCGTTCGTTCGAACTATCGCTGATCGGATCACACCGTCAGACCCATCGATGAACTTCGTAACTGGACCTAGAGTGTAACATCCACGCTTTTCATTGTCTTCGATCAGCCAAACGAGATCGCCGTAGAGGGCTTAACTTCATGTATAATGATTGCGTACTAATAATATTTACTAAATATAAATGTTGAATGTAGCATTAAATTTCGCCTGTCATGCGTTTCTATTTTTAATGCTTGAAATGATGTTGAAGCGCTATTCAATTCGGTCTTTGAATTAGTAAGCTCAGCCACCAAAATTAGTTTATATTTATTGTCACAACATTTGGGGGAAATATATGCAAGAGGCTGGATTTTTCCATCAGTCAATTGTTTTTGTATATCAGGTTCTAGTTCTATTAAGGATTTATATAAAAAATTATCAGAAAATGGAAAAATAGATCACCCTAAGATTTCGAAGGAAAACTGAAACCAACAGGAAAAAAAACATTGCTGATAACTGTCGCCCAAATTGTCAATTGTTTCTCTTTAACACCCTAACACGGATACTCAAACTCATCATCTAAACAACACATCTTAGTTTGTCAACTCGTAAGTTCTCAATTTGGAGCCCCTTTTGAGATCAATATCTTTAACCTGAGCAGGCAATTAAGAAGTAAAAAAAACATAAGACAACAGTCGCCGGAAATAGTTCACACTTTTCACTTGTTTATCGTTAATCTTTACAAGCACAAGTTGTAGTATTTTAATCATTCCTCGATTTCTGAGCAATAGACTGCTGCGTTTCATTCCATTCCAGTAATACGGTTTTCATTAAATGCCTTTACTGTTTCGAAAAATTTTACAAACGGGGAATATAAGGTGAGGCTGGCTTTATTTACTTCGGTCACTTTTTTAAGTTTTTTTACGCATCTCAAAGAATAAAAAAAAACAAAACTATGTAGCCCTCAGGATCTAGATCTGATTTACATTAAAAAACCGGAAATTTAAAATTGGGGAACATCTTTTAATTGCGAAGGAAAAAAGGAGCGAACAGGAAAAACTTCGCTAACAACTACTTGCCCCAAATTGTCCATTATTTTTCAATTTTAACACGACCGGGTTATACAAAAGTGTTTATCTAAACGATATCGGCAACTCGTAAGTTCCTATCTTGGATCAAATTTGAGACCATTGCCTCTAAAATGGGTTGGCAAATGATAAAGTAAAAGAGGATAAAAACAAAAATTTCTGAAAATGTTCCTACATTTTTCAATTGTTTATCGTCAACCTTCGAAAGCACAAATTATACTATTATAATCGTTTCTCAATATCCGAGCAATTTGTTTAAACCTATTCCACTAATACAGGTTTCATTAAATTACCTCTAATGTTTTATCAAATCTTTAAAAATTGGGAATAAAAAGAGAGGCTGGCTTTTTTTCTTCAGTCTTATTCTTAATTTTTTTACGCATCTCAGTGAAAAAAGAAAAACAAAATTATGTAGCCCTCAGGATCTAGTTTTGATTTTTAAAATTTATCGGAAAACTGAAAATGGGGAAAACCTTAAAATTACGAAGGAAAAACAAAATGAACAGGAAAAACATTGCCAACAACTATTTGCCCAAATCTTCCTTTATTTCTCCACCAACACGGGTACCTGAGCTCAATGTCATTAACTTGAGTTGGTAATTGAAAAATAGATCAAGATAAAAACAACAATCGCCGGAAAAGTTCTTAAAATATTCAATTATTTATCGTCAATCTTTGATACAAGCGTTAGTAGATTACATTATTTGTTCCAACAATTTTGAAAAATGGGGGAAAAAAAGCGAGGCTGATTTTTTAAATCAAAGAATTGCTTTCTTTACGCATCTCAAAGAACAAGAAAACAGAACTTTGAAACTCGGGATCTAGTTCTGATTTATATTTAAAAAGTTATCGGTAATTTGAATAAGGGGAACACTAAGATTTCGAAGGAAAAAGAGAACGAACAGTAAGAACACTGCTAACAACTATTCGCCTCAATTGGCCACGCGTAAGTGCCTATCTTGCATCGATTTTGAGAACATTGCCTTTAAAATGGGTTGGCATCTGATAAAGCGAAAAAGGATAAAACAAAAAATGCTGGAAATTGTTTTTACATATTTCACTTGTTTGTCGTCAATCTTTTAAAGCATTTCAGAGAAAAAAGAAAACAGAATATTGTAGCCCCCAGAATTTACTTCTGAGATTTACTTCTAATGAAATGAACAGAAAAAAAACATCGCAAAAAACTGTTCTCCCAAATCTTTCTTTTTTTCTCCACCGACAAGGCTACTTGAGATCAATGTTTTTTAACTTGAGTTGACCATTGAGAAAGTAAATAAAGATAAAAGAAGATTCCTCAATTTTTTTTTACAATTTTCAATTGTTTATTGTCAATCTTTACCACATTCCACTGATACAAGATTTCAAAGGTTACTTTTATTGTTCCAACAGCTTTCAAAAATGGGGTAAAAGAAACTTTCTTAACGCCTCTCAGAGAAAAAAGAAAACAGAACTTGGTAGCTCTCAAGATACAGTTCCGATTTATATCGATTTATCGGAGATTTTAAAATGGGGAAGACTTAAACTTTAGAAGGGAAATTGACAAATTAAAAAGGATAAAACAAAAATCGCTGGAAATGTTTTTACATTTCTCATTTGTTTATCGTCAATCTTTAAAAGTACAAACTATAGTATCAACTCGTATCATCGTTTATCGATTTCTCAGCGTTAATAGTTTAAATCTATTGTTCCAACAATTTTTAGAAATTGGTGAAAATAGACGCGAGGGTGTCTTTTTTCTTAAGACAAAATTTTACTTTCTTTACGCATTTCAGAGAAAAAAGAAAACATAATTTTGTAGCCCTCAGGATTTAGTTCTGATTTATATCAAAATTATAGGAAACTTTGAAATGGGGAGACCATAAAATTGCAACGGGAAAATGAAACGAACAGAAAAAAACATGGCTAGCAACTATTCTTATCAAATCTTTAATTATTTCTCTATTTCACCCCGAACCGGGCACTAAAAGTTATCAATCTCCATTTGTGAGCGCGTAAATGTTTTAGTTGGACTCATTTCAGGCCAAGGCCTCTTACATGAGTCGGCAATGGACAAATTAAAGGAAGGTAAAACATTAATCGAATATGTTTTCACAATTTTCACTTGTTTATCGTCAATCTTTAAAAGCAAAAACTAAAGTATTTTAGTCATTTCTCGAAGTTGTTAGGTTTCATCACATTACACTGATACATGTGTTAATAGCTTTTATTTAGTGTTTAAACATTTCTTAAAACGGGGGAAAAAGCGGGGCTGGCTTTTTCTTATGTCAAATTGTAACATTTTTGCGCACCTCAGAAAAAAATAAATCATAATTTTGTAACCCTCATGATCTTGTTCTTATTTATATTAACAAGTATCAGAAATTTGAAATTTTGGAGCACTTAAAAATTGCGAAAAAATGGAATCAATAGGATCAAACATAGCCAAGAAATGAATTCAGTCACTTTAGAGCTCTCAAAATAAGAAAAATCAACTTTGAATAAGAAATGAAAAATGATAGAAAATTGTTTTTTTTTCTAAATTCTTTCGATAGTTTTTTTTGCAAAACAAATATTCCATCATACATAACCATTTCATTCTTTTCAAGACCGCGGCGTCGTAAAAACAAGTTTCATGGAAAGAACAGCAAAATAACAAAAAATCTTTATTGGAAATTAAAATTGTATTTTTTTCTTTCTTGCTCGTTATCCTTATATTGTTAGAGCAGATCGGTCTAACTTACCTCTATTTCATTATTTCATCTATTATAATGCAATAAAGCAAAAACAGAAGAATTTGAGAATTTATAGAGTGTATCGATCGCAAGGCTGAAAAAACTATCTTTGATTTTCATATTTTTGTCAATTATTTTTCCATGCTGTGTTTTGAAAAGGCTATTGGAACTGGTCTTTTTCCAATCTGCGGACGTTTCAGTGAATTGCAAAACCAGTCAGTTTACTGACTGCGAAAGTAGTAAAATGTGAATAGTACTTTTGAATGACGCAAAATACTTCTTTTTCTTTTTCAGTTCACATGAAGGTTTAAACAATTTTCTGCTTCTTTGAAAACATTCCAAATAGTGGAAAAAACTGAAACTTAAAACTTACTGACAATAAAATCCTGAGCTAAACGTTTAACAGGTTAAACTGAAAAGATAACCTAGATATTAATGAGAAAAAGAGTTGGACTGAAAAAACTGAAAGAGG
>NC_134472.1:1920598-1928098 GCF_964194025.1 Convolutriloba macropyga
TAATAATAATAATAGTAATAATAATAATAATAATAATAATAATAATAATAATACTAATAATGATAATAATAATGATAATAATAATAATAATAATAAAAAAAAACAATAATAATAATAATAATAATAATAATAATAATAATATTAATAATAACCTATAGACAATCTCACTTTATGATGTAGTAAGTTAATAAATCCTTCATGCAGTATGCACGTCTTAACATTGTTAATCATCTGCAATCGTTCGAAGATGGTCTTTTATGCTTAAAGTTGACTGGTACCACGCACTATTGTGCAGACTGCCAAATGGTTATTTTGCAGTGCAGTTCTGCATTATCTATCATTGAATACAGTTGTGCGTTGAAGAATCTCTTTTTGATTACAAGTTTATATCACCTTCACATAGAACGGGTATCACATGGCGCAGTCAGCGGAAAAAGGAAAAACAATACTAGGTCTTGAACCATTCTGGGAGAAACCCAGTTCAAACCCACCAATACCATGGGAAAAGTGGAGAAGTTAGCTGAAAATGGCCATCGTCGCAAAGACAAATATTGAACTTGACGACCTCCTAAGGGAGAAACCGACGACAGTCATTTATCCCCCGGAACCCGTTGAGGAACAACCAGTACAAAACCCAATCCAAACGATGGAGAGTGAGAGACTTACAAGATACAATCAGGCAGTCGCCAAACGGAAAAACGATTGTAACCTAATTGACAGAACAGGGGTTTCGGGCGGCAACAAGCCACGGGATATTGCCGATAAGAGAGCAAAATTTATGGTTTACCTGACCATTAGAATCGAAGGACGCAGAATGCATGCCAGGAAATACCCTCAAACCAACGTCGAGAACATCACGAACAGCAACTGTAGAAAGAACTGGAGCGGACGTTCAAACGAACACGAAACGTCACATTTGACCGTTACCTATTGCTCACAAGACGCCAACGAAAAGGAGAAACCATGTAACAATTCCATTCTGCTCTAAGATCCCCAGCAGAATTTTGCCAACGGGGGGGGCGTTGGAAGACGACCTATTAAGAGACATCTTTACAGCCAACATGACCGACCCGGAAATTCAGAAGGAGCTCCTTAAGGTAACAATAGACCCAGAAAAGGCACTCGAATTAGACATCAGCATCGAACTAGGCGCATAAAGTCAATTAGCTATACAAGCCAAGAATACAACAGACCCATCAATGTTATCAATAGTAGGAAGATCGGAGCCATTCCTAGCCATCTTTAGCTCCAGATATCGGGGAAACTATCGAGGCAAATTTAGCCAGCTCAGAGGCAACCACAATCCGGCCAGAGGCAATTCAAATCAGTCAAACACACAACAATTCCAGCAACATAACTGTCGAAACTGTGGTCAGCCCGGGACACAAGAACATCGGGCTTAGTGTCAAGCCATTCGACAGACCCCGTAAGCCGAATCCTACAAACTTGCGCAGCTTTACGAATACACCAATCAGAAATGTTGGCACAATATACTGTGACGTAGAGTGTATTTTTTGGAAAGCAGGGAGGGCTGATCTTATAGTGATACCTAACAATCACAGAGCGATAGTGGTCGCGATTTATTTCAGGGAATCGGGGTCCAAGTCAGCCAACAACTCTCCCCAAGAGCGGAAGGTAAGCAAGTAGCAATGATACAAAATCTGGAAGGACAAAACCTAAAAATAGAAATATACAAAAATTTTCCCAACCTGATAAAAAGGATAGGGCGATCGAAAAATCATACAGTTAAATCAAAATTTAATACAAATTTCACACCCATTCATCAAAGAGGACGGAGAATATCAATCCACCTACAATCAAAGGTCGAAGAAGAACTCAAAAACTCACAAAAGAACGTCAACGTAATCAAAGTGGACAAATGTAGCGAAAAAAATTTTAACTCACCTATAATAATTACAGTCAAACGAGACAAAACAATAAAACTCGCAAGGGACTCTAAAGTCATAAATAAAGCGATCCATAAAAACAAATATCAAATACAAAATATAGACTGCCTGATGGACAACTTCGCACATTCAATATTGGAATCGTCGCACGAAAGCGAAGTATTTTTTTCCACTATCGATCTACGATACGCGTATAGCCATTTACCACTTGACGAAGCAACCGCAAAACATTGCAGATTCAACACCATAGGTGGTCAAGCCACTGGAACGTAAAGATTCATAACAGGTTTCTACGGCCTAACTGTTATGGCCGCAGAATTTCAAAAGCAATCGATACTACACTAATTGCCTTAAAAACACATATAGTTACCTGGACGACATAATAATTGTTAAGGGAGGAGGAATTAAAAATCATAGAACATGTCTTCAAATGCCTCAAAAAACTCGATAAAGAAAACTTAAGCATAAACTTAGAAAAATGCCATTTCGCAAAAAATAAAAAATAGAATGGTTAGAATTCGAAATCAATCAACATGACATAAAACCATTAGTCACAAAACAGAAGCCATACACAGCCTGAAGGCACCCTACACATGTAAACAACTTAAATGTTTTCTAGGTAGCGTACATCACCTAACAAAATTCGTTCCAAATTTAGCGACACAATGCAGAGTCTTTCAGGAATTACTGAAGAAAGATAACAAATATATATGGATCACAAAATATCAAACGGCATTCGAGAAAAAAAAGGAGCACATAAAAAACATAACCGAAAATACGCAATGTGATCAGTCAAGAAAAACAAGAGTACGTACAGACACATCACTATCCGGACTCGGAGCGGTGCTCGAGCAGGATTCGAATACTGGTTGGGAAACCACAGCATACACCTCACGTTTCCTGAATAAAGCCGAAGAAAAATACAGCATTAAAAAACTCGAACTCCTAGTCATAGTCAGGTCACTTAATCATTTTAAACACTATCTATATGGCCAATACTTCACCGTACAAACAGATCATAGAGCACTCCTATCCATACTTATAGACAAATCAACGAAAGCACACCAAAACAGATTAAACAGTTGGTGCGATAGGCTAATCCCATTTCACTTAAATATCGAACACATACCAGGTTCAAAGATGGGCCTCAAAGATTACATATCTAGAAACCCCCACGGCGCCGCAAAGCCAATTGGTATCTACGATGAAGACGTTGTAATAGCACAAATAGACACTATAGTCAAAACCATTAATGTTATCAGACAACGCGGCATACCACGAAATTTTCCTACACTGGAATCGTACGACGATTCCAAGACATCAAACACAACGATAGTAATTAAACGCCCAAGAGGCCGTCCGATAAAATTACCTTTGCAATCGCGGGACTGTTCCAAAATCAAAGTGCCTGGAGCACAAAGTCATAAGACAAAAACAAAAGCAGTTCAAAAGCAACATAATTACAGCTTAGGCAGACAACAAATTAATCCAAATTTAGAAAAGCGCGTGACAAGAAATGACGTAATTGAACAAAAATCACACCGCAAGCGATTGCAAAATCGCACTTGCCAATTAACACAAATACCAACCAGTTGCTAACTCAATAAAAAATTTCTTTTGAAATGCAAACAGAACAAGATCCAACACAAAATACTCCCCCAAAGAATCCGGGAAAAAGCACACTCTCTTTCACTGCGTACCTGAGCCCCAGCAAGGAAGACAAAACACCATGAGACACAAAGCTGGACAAAGCAATCAAAGACGAATTCAGTTCGACATTGATTGCAGCAATCACAAACAGGGACAGCGTCCTAAGAAAAATTCTAGACTGTATCATCCAAAACGACGAACGTCGATGCAAAGCAGTGAGCAAACTGGTTCACGCTCACTGGAATCAATTGAGTGTGAACGACGGCTGCATACTACTCAATAACCGTCTCACGATTCCCAATTCAATGAAGGAGGCGGTCATTGACGTTCTTCGTGCCACCCACGCCTGCTCATGGGGAATGACAGAAAATGCGCATAGACTATGGTGGCCCTTTATTAATAGAGATTTGATAAATAAAGCAAAAACGTGCCGCCCCTGCACTGAAATTGGTATGAACCTTAAAAGTATAATAGCAAAAACAAAAATGTCACCAAACATACTATGCGTTAAAGCGAACGAAGAGATTTAAAAAGATTTTGGTGTACCAATATTAGAGGTCAAAGGAAGAGAAATATACTTCCTTGCCTGCATCAATCGATTTTCCAAATTCGCAACTCTTAAATTATGCAATAACGCGAATGCAATCAACATTGAACATTCCCCAAATAAATATATGTACATACACAGGGTACCTAGATAAATACGAAAGGATCAAACTAGTTGTCAAACAGGCAATATAATTAGAGAATTGTGCAACAGAAACAACATAAAAATAATATTTGCACCTGCAAACGACCATAGATTGAAAGGCCTCGTTGAGAGATTAATCCAAACGGTCAAACGAAGATTAGAATGCATCAAGTTAGATCCGATACAACACCCGTTTAATATAAAACAGTCATTACGACAAATCGCCCAAGAACTAAGAATATGTCGAAAAAAGCAACGAATATATCCCCGTTCGAAGCGCATGTTGGGTGCCCCGATGAAACCCCGATAACAAAACTAACGTCTACGCCTGATAATAGCAATTTAAAATGGCCAAATGTACAACCTGCTTAATTAGATGACAACATCATGGGAGAGGATGAATTGTTATCCGACGAACGTGTTAATTTTTTGTAGATTGTGTTCACTTTTTTAAAATGTCAGAGCTTCGACTTGAACTTAGTAGAGGCATCATAAAAGGGAAAAGGCGGGAGATCTTAGTTTTCAACGGCAGTTTAAGGGATATGGGAGAGTTTTTGTTTATATTTTCTGATCAATTCTTTTTTCGAGAATTACACTTGTCTTCCCTTCCAAAAAGTCGGAATCAATTACAGGCATCGCTTCTTTTTCTAACCGGATCAGAAATTTGATCAAAAATTTCAGTGTAAGCAACTGATTAACGACAGAACAGATGGTCGAAAGCGTTTCAAATCATGTGTGACGGTTCGATCAAGATGTTAATTGTTTCATGATCTTCATGGTTGGTTTTCACGCACCCTTTTCCTGAAGGATTTTCGCTGTGTTCTGTTTGTTTTTATTTTAAATTGAAAAAAATTATATTTATACCTGTTTTTTTTAATTCGTTTTGGATTTTGTGTCCACTTTTTGATGATTTATGATATCTCTTAAATCTCAGATTAGAGTTGAATTGCGTTTGATACCCGAGTGGTATGGAAAAACTTTTTTGAGACGAAATGTAATGCAAAGGGGAAAAGTAAAGGAAAGGTTCTTCTCTCATTTCGGGCAAAGTTTCTCTATTTTCCATCTTTGTCAACAATTTTGTTAATTAATTCTTGCCGATGTTAACAATTGGCAGCCATTGGGGGGGGGGGGGTTAAATGCAATGGGGGGGGGGGTTGTTGACAAATTTTTCGTTCAGTTTCAATCGATGTTGATCTTTGTTTCTCTTTTGTCAGATAGTCGCAATAACGGCATATCTTGTGGCCAAGATTGCACAATTTGACATTGTTATGTTGTGACAATAGATCGGTCAGAGTTCCCTTACTCGTAAATCACTTTTAATTTGAATGTTTTAAATATCAAAGCCCTTCTTGGGTTTTTTGAAACTTATTGCACAGTGGCTTTACAAAAAAGATTAGTTGTTCTACTGACGCATACACTTTCATCAGTATACGAACTTTTTGAGAAGCCTTTGGTTAAAGTCTTTCACACCAGTAGTTATTATAAATTTCTTATAATTTCCGTTTTGAAAAGTTGTCAATTGTTTAATTACTCATTTGTCTTACTTGACGGTATCTGTTGCTCGGATCGCCACTTTCTAGGTTTAATACAACGATCTTATTTGATGTCAAACAAATCATAACGTATTTCCGAATTATCACAAAATGACGTAATTGAAAAAAAAACATACAGCAAGCGATTGCAAAATCGCACTTGCCAATTAACACAAATACCAACCAGTTGCTAACTCAGATACAAAATTCTTTAGAAATGCAATCAGAACAAGATCCAACACAAAAAACTGCCCCAAAGAATCCGGGAAAAAGCACATTTTCTTTCACTACGTACCTGAGCCCCAGCAAGGAAGACAAAATACCATCAGACACAGTGCTGGACAAAGCAATCAAAGTCGAATTCAGTTCGACATTGATAGCAGCAATCACAAACAGGGACAGCGTCCTAAGAAAAATTTGAGACTGTATCATCCAAAACGACGAACGCCAATTCAAAGCAGTGAGCAAACTGGTACACGCTCACTGGAACCAATTGAGTGTGAACGACTGCTGCATACTACTCGATAACCGTCTCAGGATTCCCAATGCAACGAAGGAGGTGGACATTGACGTTCTTCGTGCCATCCAAACCGGCTCATGGGGAATGACAGAACTTGAGCATAGACTATGGTGGCCCTTTATTAATAGAGATTTGATAAATAAGGCAAAAACGTGCCGCCGCTGCACTGAATTTGGTAAGAACCTTAAAAGTATAATAGCAAAAACAAAATGGTTAAAACATACCATGCGTTAAACCAAACGAAGAGATTCAAATAGATTTTGGTGGACCAATATGAGTCGGCAAAGGAAGAGAAGTATACTTCCTTGCCTGCATCGATCAATTTTCCAAATTCCTAACTCGGAAATTATACAATAATGCAAATGCAATACACATAGAACATTCCCCAAATAAATATATGTACATACACAGGGTACCTAGATATATACGAAAGGATCAAACTATTTGTCAAACAGGCAATATAATTAGAGAATTGTGCAACAGAAACAACATAAAAATAATATTTGCACCTGCAAACGACCATAGATCGAAAGGCCTCGTTGAGAGATTAATCCAAACGGTCAAACGAAGATTAGGATGCATCAAGTTAGATCCGATACAACACCCGTTTAATATAAAACAATCATTACGACAAATCGCCCAAGAACTAAGAATATGTCGAAAAAAAAGCAACAAATATATCCCCGTTTGAAGCACATTTCGGGTGCCACGCTAACAACCCGATAACAAACCTAACGTCAACACTTGATAGTAGCAATTTAAAATGGCCAAATGTACAACCTGCTTATTTAGATGACAACATCATGGGAGAGGGCGAATTGTTATCCGACGAACGTGGGGAACAAGAGGATCTCAACAGCGACGAGGAGGTGCGTACATCTAAAGAGAGGATGCTCACGGCAGCTAAGAACGACACCGGCGAGATCCCTCGAACATTCCAAATGACCCCTCAATCAACGCTGGGACCAGTCGCCGAATCTAGCAAAGGCCTCGAATTAGCGAGGAAAAAAATTGCTTCAACACGCTGCAAGAAAGAACTCCAAGGCCGGCCTGTATGAAGCAATATCAGAAGGCGCAGCATTAGTGAAAACCTCCGGCTCAACCTTAACAATCAAGTACCCGGGGCAAGATGACACCGTACTACACAAGTCAGAGGTAGCTAGATTTGCTACGCCCGCACAAACCCGAATCCCATTAATC
>NC_134472.1:1929766-1992266 GCF_964194025.1 Convolutriloba macropyga
CAAGAATTTCAACATGTTCAACAAAAGTATCTATTCATCATTTCAGTAAGGTACAGATCAACTTACTTTTTTAATGAGAAAACAAAGTAAACTAGAATAGACACTACCGGGTTGACTTAACTTAATTACCATAAAACAGGCCATATATGGTCCAAAAAAGTCCAAACAATTTTCCGTTTTATGATCTTGCTATGGTGACTAAGTTTCCATATATGGTCGGTTTTATGAGAAATAAGTTTTCCAAGGAGAACATTTTTTTGGCTTCCATGGCATGGGTCGGTTTATGGTTTGTAAGTTTCCATATCTGGTCGGTTTTAGGGAAAACAAATTTTGCAAAAAGAGAATTTTTTTCGCTCCCATGGCAATACATGAATGAAACATTGCGCCCTGCGATATATGACTCGTTTTATTGTTTGTAAGTTTTCATATATGTTTTTTTCTGGTTAGTAAGTTTCCATATATGTTCCGTTTTATGGATAATAAGTTTTTATATATGTTCCTTTTATGGCTATTAACTTTGTTGAAAAACCTAAAAGTTAAATATAGCTAATATAGCTAACTCCTGTCGGAAAAGTCTCAAAATCACGTTTAAAAAAGCAAATTATCCTGACTTTTCCAGTATATTCTGCTTTTGTAGCCTTCCTCCTTTTTCTTTCCGGGCTTGAGAAGCAACGGTAAAACGCTGCCCTTATGCCCTCTCTCCAAATAAAACAACAGAAAAAAAGACAACAAACAACCTTTTTTTTGCAAAAATTTGATTCAGATAGAATTTTGCAAAACGCAAACATACCGGCCCATTCAATTGAGAATCTGCAAAAGATTTGAGCAGAATGTGTGTTTCAGAAAACCAGGCTTTCGAGTTGATTTGGGAAAGAACCGAAAAAAATTCTATATTTTGTCTCTTATGAACGTTTTTTAGTTGTTTTTCCTGAAAAGTTTACTTATTTTGCTATTTTTTTATGGTATAATATAAAATAGCGCAATCAATTTTTCAGAAAAACAAAAGGTTGACAGGCTAATGACTTTAATAGCCGCAAAGCGATAGATGGGGCTGTCATTGGCCTACTCATTTTTTTGCAATTCAAAGAATTTGAATTGCATTGGGTTGCTGTCTCTTTTTTACGACCCGCAGAGAAATTATAGTGAGCTTCTTTTCGGACTCTAAGAGGAGTGTTGGTGATTTAATCAATAACTTCTATATTTTGAGGATGTGTTTTAGAATAAGTCAAAAACTGCACGTGATAAAAAACTTTAGGTCAATCTGCTGAACAAAACTCAAGCCGTTAGAGAAAATTTAGAGTAGTGTTTGTTTAAGCACCATTCTGAGAGAGAGCGAGAAAAGTAGATGTGAAAATTCTACGATCAAAATTTTTTGACACGTGTGGCTTTTTGAAAGTTGTTTTTTCAACGCTATCTTTTTCAGCCAAAGGAGTTGGACTCATTTTTCTAAGCAAGAACTGTACGTTTGGATCATTTCTGAACTTTTGAAGCAATTTTTATACTCTTAGATGTAATTCTGAGGTATGTTTGCAATTTTGCCTTCTTGGGCTGTTTTTGTAAATTTCTGTTTTTTTCGTGGCATTCGTGGAGTTGTTTTAGTTTGAAGGAAAATGATAATTATAATCATATTTTGGTCTGTTTTCCTTTACGTGTTTTACCTATTTTTTGTAATTTAAGTTTTTAACAAAAACTTTTTTGATTATTGTTTAATCTAGATCTATTACAGAGTTATTAGTGTTTGTTTTCACTAAAAGTCGGCACTTTTATAAGTGACCATTTTTTGCTGAAATGAGTTATGTAAATTTCTTCATTTCTATCGTTTTCTTCGCTCTTTTTTTACTGTTGATTAGCGTTGGTTGGCTTTGGGTTTTACGTCGATCGAGCTATGGAATGGTTCAAAGGTTTACTGGAACATTTTTTGGGAAATAGCTTCTTCACATTTGTTTAATCAAAATCGTTTTTTGTTTTTTTTTCATCAATTTATTTCTTTTATCATTTCCCTTTCCCTTTCCTGCGTTTGATGTATGTACTGCCGTGTGTTGGTTATTTTAAATCAGATTATTGAAAAGATTAGTTAACTATTGAACGGCGACTATCTGTATAGCAAGCTGTTTTGACAATAGTTGTTTAAAAGTCGCACATTTTCAAAAATTTTTGTCAATTTTTTCACATATCGTATTTGACCTCACATATGTTTTTAGCTTTTCGCAGTTTATTTTTGGAATGATTAGTGATTATTTAATAGAATCGATTCATTTATTGAGGGGATGGCTATGACTTTAATGAATGTATGCTTAGAGTCTGTTTTTTAATCAGTGACTTCTCTTCTCACCGAATGTAAAGTCAAATGCCGCACCTGAAAACAATTGTTTAACTCAATCCACTGAATTGACTTCATTAGAAAAGTGAAAAAGAGAGTGGTTTTTGTTCATGTGTTATTCGAACAAAGCGAGCAAAGTGATTGTGATTAAAATTTTTGCAAAGTGAGAGATATTTTTTCGTTTATTTGCGGTTTTCTTAATTTCTTCTCTATCCTTTTCAGCCAAAGGTCTTTTCTTGAAGTTTTCTGACTAATAATACTATGCTCTGAAGCATTTTCTGCCATGTGATGCAAACAATAGACTTTTTGATAATATTTTGAACTAATTTTGCTGCTTTACACTGTGAAGCGGCTTTTAACACTTTTTGTTGTCCTTCCATGGTTTAGGTTAGTTTTTTGGTCTATTTAACGATCTTTTTGCTTGTTTCTTAAGAAATTCTGCATATTTCTTCTAACTTTGAGTTTTTTGAAAGAGATTTTTTGTTTACCGGTTAATCGACAAGTATTTATTTATTATTGTTAGTAAGAGATGTTAAATGAAAGTTTCTTAGTGGAGTTTATATAATACAGTATTTGATACAATTTTCTATATTTTAAGTTTTTTTGTTGTTCGTTCTTTTAAATGTTTAATAGAAAGTCTCTGACAGGCCGTCCTCGGGTAGGTCACTGAGGGAGCAGCGTAATTGATGCGAAGCAGTACTTTGATTTTTGTAGAAAACTTTTGAACCAACATACTTCATATAGTCTTTATTGCTATTTGGTTTTCTGCGTGTGTACTAGTTTGCAGGTTTTTTCAATTTGGACTCCTTATTTGAATAAGATCTGTTTTTTTTCCGCAAGCGTCTCTGTCAGTGTAATTTTTATCGGACGGGCAACTTGTGACAAAGTTTTACATTTTATTTTAATGTATTTCAGCTAAATTGATTTTTCTAATGTTGTTCCTATTGTATTTACTTTATTTTTTTCAGAATAACGATAAAGTGTTTGAGGCGCATTTTGGATTGATCAGTAGTTGGCTGTAGTCTAAGTGAAAGTGTACTCCGAGTTGTTTCCGGATTCTAGTCTTCTGGCTATGTTTTTAAGATTTGTTCACACATCTTTCTGATTTGCGAAGTCAAAGTAAAGTGATCAATTTGAACGCGCTGAAACAGGAAGTGGAACAAAAAAGCTAGTGATTTTTGCTGCATGATTTTCTTCTGCTCTGATTTCAATGTAGAGTGAGACAGCTGTATTTTGAACAAAAATCCCTTTCTCGCTAGTTGTTTTTGTCTGCATGCGGCCTTTTGACATTGATTTTTTTTTTCATTTTTTCTTCAATTGTGCACTTAATTTTTTTTTCTGAGTGGTTTTTCCAATCGATTCATTATCTGTTCTGTGTCTAGTTTTTTGTATATTCCACAAAAAATTCTGTGAATTATGTCAGAAACTTTCCTGTTAATTTTATTTTGTCGGCAGGATTTTTGTAACAACCATTTGAAGTCACAGTCAAATCTGCTTCTTGTTCGTTCTGGGATGAATTCTCTCTGAATTGCGTGCGTGACGGCACTTTTCACTCTGAGCGGAAAGAGTTTTTGGTTTATTTCGTCATGAAATTTTTGGTCAAACGTGACTTACGTCTGACTCAAAATTGACTCCCTCGTTCTGAAATGGACTTTTATTTGCCTTAATTTAAAGAGATATTGTCATACGTTTAATCAAATTATTCTTAATCAAAATATATCATCTCAGCATTTAATATTAAAAAGTAAAGCTTTTTTTCGTGTTGTGGTTGGTTTGTGTTGACAAATGGCGTTGAAATTTAGGATGAAAGCAAAAACAGAAATTCGCACTAAAATTTTTAAGGTTAAGGCGAGTGTTGTTTTCCCAAGTAATTTTTTACATTTTCGATCCAAAAATTAACCATATTAACTATTTTGAAACAAATATTTTATTTTCTTTTTTTTTCCTTAAAATTTTTGTTAAAGAGTTGCTTTCTGTCTATTTGTTTTCTGTCGGTCAAAAACTATTGGAGAAAATGTTTTCTTGTATCGTAAAGGTTGCTTTGGGCAAATTAGAGCTATCAAAATAGCAAAAATCATTATTGAAGATGTGAAACTAAAATCAGAAAAACGCATTCCTTTCCATTTTCTGCAGTTTTTTGTTGAAATTTTTGAAAAATTTTTGTTGTTTCCTTAGAGCTCACAATTTCAGTATTTTTCAAAGCCGCAGAGACGATAAAAAACGTGGAGTGAACATAAAACAGAAAAATTCATTTTTCAAAAGTGAAATTGGAGATTTTTCTTATATTTCAATTTGTATGCCTTGTGTTGTCAGAACAGATTGTTCGAATTAACTACTTAAAGTGTACTGCAATAGAATTATATTTAAGTGCGAGAGATTTCAAAGACCGCCAGGTTGAAAACTTTAATTCAAATCATAAATAATTTTTTTTTTCAAAATGAAAAGAAATTTTTTTTTTTGTAAATTCTCTGTATCTCTGTATGGAGTTGCCCTTCGATTTGATTGCTTCCAGAATGTGGGTGCTTCTTAAATGTGATCGTATAGCTTTGTTATTGTGAATGAGAATCAAATACAAAATAAACGGCTGTTTTTGGAATATAAAATAACAATTTTTTTCATTTTCCGTTCACATAAAAAATACTAAAATTATCTATTTAATTAAAAAAAAAACAAGGAATGAAAATGCTGAAACGCATATTTTACTGATGGTTTTTTTTCAAAACTAAATTTATTTTAGAGGCTTTTAAAGACGGTCTTTGGCAATCTCGAGACACATGTAGAGTTAGATTGCTGAAAGTGTTAGAAATCTTAAAAATGAAAAACAACATAATATTTGCTACTCGCGGAATTGCAAAAGTTAAAAGCTAAAAGTGCGTTTACTAAAACTAGCTGATGACACATTTGCAAGATTTTGAAGACGAGGGAGAATGGATTGTTATGCTAGTAAATTATCAAAATAGACGAAACTTTGGAAAAAAAATTCAAAAAAAATCATTTTCAATTTTTTTTGTCAATTTTACAATTTTCTATACAATGGCCTCGAGAACTCAAAATTGATTTTTCTATACAAAATAACCAGACATAAATGAACCATACCAACCATGGGTAAAAATCAGTTGCAAAAAATAAACTCAATTTGTCGGGATTTTATTTGTGTGTTTCTGTTTGGTATTTTTGTGATTTTGTTAGTGTGTGTTCATGTGACTGTGTGAGTTTATGTATGTACGTTCGCGCATTTCGCATGTCTAAATTGTGTGTGTATGAAACAGAGAGAGAGGGAGAGAAAGAGAGCGAGAGAGAGGGAGAGAGAGAGAGAGAGGGAGAGGGAGAGAGAGAGAGAGAGAGAGAGAGAGAGAGAGAGAGCGAGAGAGAGAGAGAGAGAGAGAGAGAGAAAGAGTTGACTTGAGTGAGTTGGTTCTTTAGCCACAGACTTCAAAAACTTGAAAAAAAACAAAAAAAAATCTTTTTTTTTGTCCCCGAGGAAATTTTTTTCCAGATCTCGCTGGTAACAAGTCTGAGAGATTTTGAACAAATTATTTTTTTCACTTTGCTCATGAGAAATCAAAAATGACAAAAAGTTTCGAAAAATTTCATTTTAAATTTTTTGCCAAAATTACTCTTTCGAAAAAAAAAGATTTTCTAATTCAACGTGACAAAACTCGAGTAAAGATACAAAAAAAGAACTTTTTTAAAAATGCTTTTTGGCGTGGTGTTTGTATGCTTTTATGGTTTGTATGTTGTATGCGTCTTTCAAAAATTACTACAGATATATTTCCAGCGTGTGTTTGGGAGTTTTTTTGTTTCCCAGAAAAGATGGCATCGTTTTTCGATCAAACAGTACAAGTAATTTTTTCTAATGCATATAATTTGTTTTCGTTAACTCGCAACAATTTCTCAGAAATAAATTAGTGTTTGATCTTGCAATCTTGCGACCGGGACTTGAGTCTAAAATACTTTCAGCGCTGAACCAGCGCATTTCAGGAGCTTAAGAGAATTTAATTCAGGTCTGAAACATTGCATTGCCAGAATATCTTAAGTTTCTTTATGTACAGTTTTTCTTCATTATGATTATATTGAGGTCAGAGAACTACCCCAGGCTAAATCTATCCTGTATAGTCTGAAAATTACTCATACCCCAAAATTAGTTGTGATCAAGATATTGCCATACTTTAGCAGCTTTTAACTGTTATTTACTATAAAAGTATACGTACATTTTTACTTAAGCTAGTTTGTAGACAATAACCAAAAGCTCACTTAGCTGAGTGGTTACACGATTTGCTTCGCAAATTGAATGTTACAAGTACCCACGCGGAAGTTGGAATCGCATATAACGCAGACCCTTTTAGCATGAGTAAAGCTGCACATATTTTTTCCATGCTGTAAATTTTACTCAGTCAGCCACCACAAATGAAGACCAGCCAGTGCAAATTTTGACATGAACAGAGTATTCGCCATCCTAAAAGCACAATGTCTCTAGACTGATTCAGTGCTGATTTGCTCTGCCACCAAACTCCGGTGAGTTATATTGGAAAATACTGTTCTAGGCACGAGCCATCTTGTTTTATTGAAATTGGCAATTATGTGAACTACAACTTTGTAGCAGAGTGAACTGCAATTAGATGTTAGCTGATTTTTGTCTGAGTCAAATTGCTTTGCAGTACTTTGCTTATTGTTTTATTATTTGCCCTCAATTGATACCGTTTTAAACAATATTTCTGACAATATTTTAACTAAGATATAAAAAACAGTTAAGTATGAAAATTGGCAATAACAATAAAACAAAAGCTATTAAATAGTTTTTAGCGAATGCTCTTTCCCTCAAATGGTTGAAAAGAATTCCAAAAGAACGATTGTGTTATTATCCCAATGAACAGATCCACTAGGAGAAAGATATGACTTGCAGACAATCTTAATAGGTAATAGGTTGTTGTTGGTGATAGGTTTCTGTTTCATTTTTTCAATTTATTTTTTTGTGATATATCGAGAAGTGGCGAACTTAGCAACTTAAGTTAAAACTTCGATATATCAAGAAAACTTTCTTACCTGATGTTTGATGAATTGAAATTGAATAATGGCTTCTAATTTGAACCGAATCGTCGATTCAAATTTGTTTATACCACAACTTTATCAGTGTACATAAACCATAAGTTTGTGTGATAGATTCGACCTTCCCACCACCAGATATGATCAGAAACCAACTCTCCGACCTCCAAGTAGATAGAAATGACATGTTTTCAGGTAGGGAGAACAATGTGTTAAGTGCGAAAGACTGCACTAGTACTTGCCATATACAACAAGGGGAAAAATTTGTTCAGAACTGAGGTGTAAATTAACCCATATCAGTTTATCTATATTTAGACGGATCTGTAAATTTTCATACTGATACGGACTATAAATACCTGAGAAATTTTGTAAAATTAGGCCATTTTGAATTCAATTATTAAAATATTAAAATTCGTGTTACTCGTGCTCGAGACCAGGACAATGGTGTCCAGACCACCAAACGACCGACAAACCTTGGATCTGTAAAAATGCTGAATCCTGTACTGCGTGGATCATGTCTTTGGTGGCGAAATATCGCGCAGAAAAGAAAGAAGACAAAGTCAACACAGACGGTACAATCGTGGACCTACGGGTAACAAATCTCTTTCTTAGTATATGCGGCCAGGACGCACTAGGAGCCTTATGAGCTCTAAAAATTTGGTAGACACTCCTTTTAAAGAAATCAGACAAGCTATTCAAAACTATATTTCCCCTAATGAGAGAGTAGGAACGGCAGAAAGGGCTAAATTTCTGTCCGTTGTCTAAGGCGTTGGAGAATCTGACGACAATTTTCTAGCGCGCCTCAGTGGAGAAGCACATTTTTGTGACTTCGAAAAACATAAAACAGTAACCAACCCTGAGGAAGAGTTGGTTAAAAAAATATATCTCAGGTTTCAGAGACCCCGAGGCCAAATTAAGACTATTAGACGGCATTAAAACTAAGCCGACCCTGTATCTGTCTGAAATGACAGAAAACTTACAGTTCAGAAGTCAAGCAATGGCTTTTGCGAGTTCCTCAACGGTAACAGGCCATTTGTAATGAAAAAAGAAGTGGGATACAATTTCAAAAAGACCTTCAGAAAACCTAGTTAAAAGTTCACTTGTAATAAAGGCAATGGTAACTTGGGTAATAGATGTGGAGGTAAGCCACACAGTAGCAAGCGGTGTCCGGCCTTGATTAAGAAAAATAGCACCTGTGAAAAGGTGGGACACTTTTCTGAAATTTGCAGAAGTAAAACCCAGCCTAATTCAGTCAAATCTGACCAGCACAACAATTTTTGCGAGGAAGAGGGTAAGTTGCCTGGTCAAACATCATCCGAAATGGAGATGTGAGTGTACTATACACGGTAAAACATGTTTAAAATGTCGATGACATGGGAGTAAATTACAGTAAAAGACCATAAAATAAAAATGCAAGTTGATACCGGTGCTGATAGTACCGTGATGTCATCATCACCGTGAGCTTGGTAAACCTCAGTTAAATGGGAAAGTCAGACGTTTTGAGGCCTATGACGGTCATTAACTGACGCTTCTGGGATCACTAACATGTGATGTTGAGTGCAACGGAAGCAAGAACGGAAGCAAGCAGTAATGCAATCCGACAAAAAAAATTGGGCTACTTGGGAGAGCCATACTACCCCAAGAAGCCATCAGTGCAATGAGTGATGAAAGATTACCTGCAGTCAAAAGATACAAAGCGCCGGAAACTCATACCGGGATCACAGCCCTTGTTCTGCAAAGCCTGAAAGATACCTCTACGTCTCCAAGACAGGCTCAAAGAGAAGCTAGAGACCAGGGTACGACAGGGCATCCTGGAGCCAGTACAATCTAGTGGGGTCAGCGGAAGAAAAATGGAGCTCTGAGACTATGCGTGGATCTGAAAGTTCACATCAGTGGCAAAGTTATGGACGAGGACTATCCAATCCCAGACATGGAGACCACTTTCCATGATCTCCATGGGGCCTCTTACTTTGGAAAATTTGACTTATCAGACGCATACTATCAAATTGAGCTGGACGCGGATGCATATGGAACATGCACAATCAACAGATCGCAAGTTTTGTTACAGATGTGAAGGCTTCCTCAGGGCCTAAAGAACTCTTCATCAATCTTCCAGAATAGCCTTGAATCAACTCTCAAAGGAATCAAGGATGTGGTCATATTCCAAACGACGTCCTGGTATATGGAACAACAAAGGATCAGTACGAGAAACGAATGCTTGCAGTCAAGAGTCGGCTACGTGAAAAAAATTTCACCATCAACGAGAAAAAAAACCAACTGAAAACCAGTTTCAAGCGTAAGTTTTCTTGGTTACTCTGTTTCCAAAGAAGAAATGGCACCCGATCCTAAACTTGTTGAGAAAATCAAAAATGCAAAACCACCACCAAATATGAAACAACTCGAGTCCTTTGTCGGCTTAGCAAATTTTTATGGTCGAATGAAACCGGATTTTGTAACAAAAATGCTACCCCTAAACAAAATTTGATAAGAAGAATTCAGATATGAAAAGAAAGAGCAAAAAGCTTCGGAAAACATCAAAAACGGGTTATGTGGTAACCCTCTAGTACAGCCTTACAGCTTAACGAAGGAAGCAACCGTGACAACAGACGCCTCAGAGAAAGCTATAGGCGGGGTACTCTCACAAGAAGGACATCCTGTGATCTACGTCTCGAAGAAGTTGTCACAAGCCGAACAAAATTTTTCTAATATTGAGCGAGAGGCACTTGCAATCGTGTTTGTGGTCACAATATAGAAACAATTCCTACTCGCAAGAAGGTTCACTCTACAGACTAATCACAAACCTCTCAAATATCTCTTCACCCCAGATGAAGAAATTCCTAAAACCGCATCAGCAAGAATTTCAAGATGGGCAATAGCGCTGATGGGATTTGACTTTGAATTGAAATATACACCCGGAGGACAGATCCACCACGCTGACGCTTTGAGCAGACTAGACTTTGACGACGACGATGACAATGATCGAGTATGCTTTGCTCTTGACAATGTCTACTTCGTCCAGTCCAACCTGGTGACCTAGTCAGACATCAAAACTGAGCTGGGATCGAATCGACTCTTTCAGATGTCATCACACGAATAAAAGGTGGCATCTGGAAACAGTTCTCAGAAGCAGAGAAAGGATTTGAACAACAGAAAGACGCCTTGACCATTAACAATGGAATCATATTTCGAGGAATTGTGCCTTTCATTCCACAAAAACTAAGACCCATGGTGATTGCCAAAACTCATGAGACTCACCCAGGCAAAAATGCAGCTGAAACAGCAATTCGAATGATGGCTTGGTGGCCTGGCATCAGTCATGATGTTCTTCGATATAATAGTAAATGTAAGCGATGCCAAGAAAACAGGCCTAGCCTGGGGAAAACAGTTTCTACTTGCCCGGAAGCTGAAGTTTGGGAAAGACTCCACATGGACTGGGGTTACGTTAAGGATCAAGGTAATAGCTTATTGGTGGTAGACGCAGGATCAGGTTGGATAGAAGCCTTCCCTGCGGGAAATAGAACCTCACAAACAGTGAAGGTGCACTTGAGTCAAATTTTTGCAAGATTTGGGATACCAAGAAAATTGGTAACAGACAGTGGACCTGAGTTTGTGAACAGTGATCTAAGGCAATGATGTAGCATGGTGTAGCCCATCTACCATCCAAGAGCAAATGGTATTGCTGAACGAGCGGTCCAATTAGTGAAACGAGCTATTCACGCCTGGAGTCCAAATCTGAATGTATCTTTTGGCGCTTTCCTACAGCGGGCTTTGATGACACATCTGAAAACTTCCAAGACGCGGGGCAAAACTCCTGTAGAACTGCTGCTGGGACGCAAGTAAGGCTTTCAGCAGTCACTGATTTTGATCTGTGTGAACGAGTCCTCTTCAAGCCGACGAACAGTTCACCAACGGTTCCAGCTACTTTCATTATCAGTAAAGGAATGAACACTTCGTTCATTCAGCCGGAGAATTAAAACAAGACAGTGCTTGTTAGTGACAACCAAATTGCACGGCTAGAGCCTGACAACATCAAGACTGAATCTACTGACTCACAGTCTGAGAGCAGTAGGGACGACATAGACGTGGCATTCCCAACTCTACAGAAGAAACCTCAGTAGTTGAAGGGGAACAACCTTCAGTGACCTCGAGAACTTCAAGCAGAAATAAAAAACAACCAGAAAAACATTCTTAACTGATGTTTGGTGAAGTGAAATTGAATAATGGCTTCTTTTTTGAACCGAATCGTTGATTCAATTTTGTTCATACCACAAGTTTATCAGTGTACATAAACCAAAAAATTGTGTGATAGATTCGACCTTCCCACCACCAGATATGATCAGAAACCAACTCTCCTACCCTCCCAGTAGATAGAAATGACATGTTCTCAGGTAGGAAGAACAATGTGTTAAATGCAAATGACTGCACTAGTATTTGCCATATACAACAAGGGGAAAAATTTGTTCGCAACTAAGGTGTAAATTAACCCATATCAGTTTATCTATATCTAGACGGATCTGTAATTTTTCATACTGATACGGACTATAATTACCAGTGAAATTTTGGACACTTAGTCCGTTTTGAATTCAATTACTAAAATATTAAAATTCTTGTTACTCGTGCTCGAGACGACGACATTTTTGGTATTATTTTTGATACGCAATGCTGCAATCACAGTATTTTAGTTGTTTCCGGAAATGTTTAGTTTTTACGACTTCCTTTTTTGACTATTTCCTTTTCGAATTTTGACTTGACTGTTATAGAACGTGCTTGAAATCATTCACAGCCCGTACCTAACTCTAAGCCCATTTCTTTACTGAGTCAGAGTCTATTTCATGTCACATTTTGAACTGAATTTGTCTGATTCAGAGCTAATTCAGTGATTCATACTGAATTATCTTCTGATTCAGAGGAATACAGAATACTTTCTCTGTATTTTTGCTCTGATTCAGAGAAATTCGGAAATCACTCCACATTTGGTTCTGAAACTCTTCTGAATCAGTACTAGAAGTTGAAAAATCTCTGAAATTGTTCTAAGTCAGTATTGATTTGCACTGAACCTTAGGCACGGGAGGACTTCTGGTTTTTGTGATACATATTAGTTCACATTTGCGTTCATTTTTCAAGGTCAAAAATTCTTTATGAGAATTTTAAAATTATATTTCTTAACAGTCCTATCTGACAATGGCCGTCTGGTCCCGGTCGGGAGAGATGCCGTTGTCGTCTTTCTTCTTCAATTCGTTGGGTTTTGTTGTTTCAAATTAGAATCCTTGTTTCAATTTCTTTATTCAATCATTTCTTTTGTTTCGCCACGTGCACCTTTGTTTAGCTTGTTTTCGATGATTATGATTCAAACGTGTCGAAGAAATCAAGTTTACAACATTTAGGGTGCAAAATGTAATTAAAAATTATCACATCGATAACATTCTCGGGGCCTACCTAACCTGCCGGGGGTGTTTTTGGGAAAACATGTGCAAGTTTAACAGCTGGTCGGGTTAAGAAGCCTAAAGCAGTTTTTACTTCACATGACCTAGCTGTTTTGTCGGGGCCGGTGAATGTCCTTGTCACGCGTCCCAGGGGCCAAATTCCTCTTGGGGTCCATTCTTCCAAAACCCAAACAACGTCATTCACTTCCAAATTGGCATCAGGTTTTAACCACTTCTTCCTTGTGTTCAGGGTTGGAATGTACTCTTTTAGAAGTCTCTTCCAGATTGCTTCGAGTCGTTGTCGCATTTGGGTCCACGTCTTCGTCTGGATTGTGGGAGTCTCTTTGAAGACACACGCTGGGACATTGGGAAACGCTCTACCGATCAGAAAGTGGTTGGGTGTCAACGGGTCCTCGTCCTCGATGTCACTTTTAACGTGTGTTAAAGGTCTCGCATTGACAAGACTCTCTGTTTCGATAACAATGGTGGAGAAGACGTCCCATGTCAATTTCGCAGATCCGAGATTCAAGAGAAGAGCTCGTTTTACAATTTGTACGAGCCTCTCCCACACCCCACCGAAATGAGGAGCAGAAGGAGGGTTTAGACGCCATTCGGCGGACTCGTTCATTAGTTTCTGTCTAATGAAATCATGGTCAAGTTTGAGGGGTTGTCTTTGTATCTGTTTTCTGGCTCCAAGAAAGTTGCTACCATTGTCACTGAGGAAGAGTCGAGGTTGTCCGCGTCTGGCGATAAATCTTCGGATGGCCGTCATGCAAGTGGTTGTCGTTAAGTCTTCTGTCACTTCCAAGTGCACAGCTCGTGTGACTAGACAATTGAAGAGGCAGATATAGGCTTTTTCTTCTTTGTTCCGCTGAATAACAGTAAAAGGGCCAATATAGTCGATTCCAACGTTTGTAAAAACTACAGGAGACTGGTCGTGTGGAAATCTGATGTTGGGTAGATCCGCCATAGGTGGTTGAAGTCCTTGGCCTTTGAATCGTCTGCAATCAAAGCACCTGTAGGTGATACTACGGAGGGCGTCTCGAAGACCAAACACATAAAAGTTTTGTTGCACATAGTTCTTCACATATTCAGTTCCAAAATGCATACAGATTTCGTGGCATTTGATTAGAAAGAGTCGGGTAATGAACTCTTTTGCGTTTAGAATAATTGGGTGTTTCTTGTTGTAACACAATGTACTCCTTTTGGTTCTGCCGCCAACACGCAAAATGTTGTCTTGGAGAAACGGGGAATGCTGTAGAAGTTGGTCTTTCGTTGGAAGAGATTTCTTCTGGTTCAGTAAGCAGATTGAAGTACCGAAAGAGGTCTGTTGTGACGCTTTGAACAGGTGATTTCTCGATTTTTCAATATCCGTACAGTTGAGAGCTCTTTTTTGCTTGGTTTTAATTATGTCCAGGAAGCGAAAGACTTGTGCGGTTGCTTTGAGTAGCTTGGTCCACTTCGAGAATCTCTCGACGTCAATGATTGCTTTTACTGGTTGTTGTATTGTTGTGACGTTTGTTTTCTCCGCGCTGAGTATCTTGTTCCAGCTGTCTTTTGGTTCGAACAAAAACGAGAGTGGAGTTAGCCAAAGTTTTGGCAGCTCATCTGGATCAATACCACGAGATACGTGATCGGCTGGGTTATTCTTACCACTGATGTGATACCAGCTATCAGATGATGAGTTGTCTTGAATTTCGCGCACCCTGTTGGAAACGTAAACTTTAAGCTTGTCGGTGCTCTTAATCCACGCTAGGACTGCTGTGCTGTCACACCAAAAGACGGTTTCCTTGAACAAAATATTTTGGTGGGTTTTAACGAACCTAGCTAAGCGGGTTCCAAGAACTGCGGCCTGGAGCTCCATTTTAGGAATACTGAGCTGCTTGATCGGAGCAACCTTGGCTTTGCTTATGAGAAACGAGCATGAAACGTCATTTTCTGAAGAAGTTCTGATATAAGCTACAGCTCCATAAGCTAGTTGCGAGGCGTCGCTGAATATATGGAGTTCATGTAGTTCATTTGTTGTTGATTTGGGATTTATGCAGCGAGGAAATTCAATAGGTGGTGCAGATTGATATTTATCAATCCATTTTTGGATCAGAATCCGTTTTTCGAGCGGCAAAGGGTCATCCCACGCTAATCCTTCTTTCCATACATCCTGTAGAATAATCTTGAGTGTAATTACTAGCGGGGCTATAATGCCTAACGGATCAAAAAGACAGGCGATTAGCGACAGAAGTTTCCTAATTGAGTAGCTGTTACCGTTGTTGTCAAACTTTGATGGTTTCTTGTGGAATAATCTGTCAGCCGACTTATTTCAGTGAACTCCAAGCACTCGATGACAAGTTTTGTCGTTTTCGTCGCTGTCGTCAAAATCTTGTATAGCGGATCTTTCGTTTGAGACAAATTTTGTCAAATTGAACCCGCCTTTCGAAAGCGTTTTCTTAAGCAGAGCTGTGTCATCTTTAGCCTTTTGAACTGTCTCGAACGAGTGTACAAAATCGTCCATATAAAAACTGTTGTAGACTAAATCTTTAACGGCCTGGTTTGGCGAGAAATCGTTAGCAGTTTTTTGAAGAACAAAGATTGCTGTTGTTGGCGAGCATCGAGCGCCGAAGATTAGGCGGGTGTACTGTAACTGTTTTATACTTCGCTCAGTTGGCCACAGAAATCTCATGGAGGGTTGATCTGTTTCTATAATGCCGACCTGCATAAACATGGCTTCAATATCAGCCGTGATAGCAACAGGTTTTTCTCTAAATCGAAGTAAGAGCCCGACAAGATTGTTTAGTAAGTCGGGTCCTGTGAGAAGATTGCTATTCAGTGAACTTCCTTTGAATGTTGATGCAGCGTTTGAGACACGGCGCACCTTTCCTGGTTTATTGGGATTGGTAACAGGATGGTGTGGTAGGTACCAGACACGATCGGGTGTAGTGTCACTGAAAGTTACTGGTTTGACATATCCTTTTTCAAGGTCAGTGTCGAGTGTTTTCTGATACATATCTTTCAAGGCTTTGTCTTTCTTGAGTTTTTTGTCCAGGCTTTGGACTTGAGCTTTTGCTACGGGGTAATTGTTCTCAAGGGTAACTTTTTCTCTCCAGAGGAGACCGATTTCATATCTTTCTCCTGTATGTCTCACTGTGTTGTTAAATATTTCTACTGCCCTTTGGTCGTTCTTGGAGAGGGAAATTTCGTCTTCATTTTCTGTTCCAGATGTGTCAATTTTCCAGAAACTGGTCACGGATTCGGTTAAAGGGTCTTCATCATCTTCTGTTGAAAAAGTCATTTCCCTATCGAAAGCCTCAAAACTATCTGACAGAAAGTTTGTTCTTTCGGGTTTCTCTTTGTCAAATTTAATGGGGCCTGTTATGGTCCATCCAAGTAAATTGCGAATGGCAAACGGGGTGTTTTTAGGACCCTGCAAGAACTCTCGCTCGATTATGTACTGTGTTGCATCAATTCCAAGCAGGACTTGGATTTTGTTGTTTTCCAATTGCGGAAAGTTGATGTGTTGTAGGTGTGGGTACTTGCTGCATACCTCATTTAACTGTGTCACGGGCGCGTCGTCGAAGTGCCAATTTTTTATTGAGTAAACGTAGTTTAGACGGAACAATGGTCGTTGGCTCCGGAAAAGCCCGATGTCAAGCTCTACTAGCTTTGCTTCCATAGAAGAGTCGCCAAAAGCAGTTGAGACGTTCAGAGTCGTTTCCGAGCTTGTTTGTGGTGCATTCAGTTTGGTAATCATCGGATCGAAAGCATATGAGATTGTGCTGCAGCTGTCTAATAGCGCGTAGCACTCGAAGTGCTCGTTGCGTCCAAACAGTTTTATGGGTATCATTGGCAATTGATTTCGGATTCTCCTCGGGAAGACAGGTGTATAACTTGGCGGTTTTGTTCCGCTATTTATATCTTCGAACAATTCACAAAGGGGCAATTTGTGTTGTGTGATGTTTTTTTTCTGATTAGGGCTATAGTTTTTATCGTGTAGCATTGAATGATGCTTGCGTGAGCAATGTCTACATAATACTTTTGATGGGCAATTTTTTGCATTGTGATTGGGACTTAGACAGTTTTAGCAGAGCAGATTTTTCTTCACTTCCGAGTTTCGCTCAGATGGTGACATCTGCAAAAATTTAGAACATTTTCCAATGTAGTGGTCGCCTTGATCTACTGGGCATTTCTTGCTCTTAGTTTGCTGAGTGTTGGAAGAATTTCTTTCGGAAATTCGGTTGTTGTTCGAGGTAGTACTTCCGCTGTTGTTCATAAACTGTGATGTTCCTTCAATATTGTCTCGTCGCACGTTATTGTGACTATAATTGTTGACTGCCTCGCTTCCGTTTCTGAAACTACCGTTTGTGTTCGAGTTTCTGTTGCCATATCTTTTGTTTTTGTTTATGTTTTGATTAAAGAACTTGGATTGATGGTTGTTATTTCCATTGTGGTGGTTATTTTTGTCTCGCCGATTAAAATTTGTTTGTTTTCCGTTATCATTCGGTTGATTTTGAAGTGATACTGACTCCTGTAGCTGTTCACAAGCTCTAGCTTGTCTATCCATCCAATTTGAGAGGTCTTCTATTCTTGGGAAGGTACTATTGATATCCACAAGGTGTTCACTCCACTTCATTTTCAAAGACCATGGTAATTTATCCCGTGCTATCCGAACTAAGTACGTTGACTTCAAATCGGCATAGAATCCATGGGCGTTGAATGTTTGAACCAGTTTACGTAGAAAGGACGCATAGCTGATCAACGTCGCGTGATCGCTTGATTGTGGTCGTTGCCATAGCTCTAGTTCTTTGGTTAAGGCTGATACGACGTGCTGCGGGTTTCCAAAGCGGCGTTCCAGTTCCGACAACGCTTCGTGATAAAAACCTGGGTTGCACAAATATCCAGATACGGCCTCTTTTGCTGAGCCAATGACTAGGGACTGCAGGCAGCTCATTCTTTCAATGTCCGAGATGTTGCGATTATTGTGGATTACTGATGAAAACATGCTAGACCACTCATTCCATTTCAGAGGATCTCCGTCAAACTTATTTACGCGAATGTCTGGGAGCTTGACCGAGCGGTGGTTATTTCGGAAGAAGGGCTGGTGTTGATTGTGGTTCTGGTAGTTCTGATATTCGCCTGGATACGCGTAGTAACCATTGAGGGCTGGTTGGGTTGTAGCGTAGTTACCTTGTTGTTCAACGAGGATTTCAGGATTTCTTCCTGCGTCAGTCTCGTTATAAAAGTGACGACGACCGAGAACATTTTGTTGATCTGGCATGGCTACAGGGGCAACATATTTGCTTCGGTTCGTATCGAAGCTTTTTTTTGTTTCAACTGGCACGCTAAAAACTTCCGTGGCAGCTGTTGATCCGTTAGCTTGTGCAATGAAAGGCCGATCTGTTTTCTGGTAGCTGTTCTTACTTAGTGGAGAAGTGTTTGTTGGATTCATGTTGCCTGTTTCTTCGCTCCCAATGAAATACGGTCGATTGGTTGTTGAAGGGGGAACCGGCATTTCATTGCTGGATTCGACTTGATTTGTCCTTATAGGGTTGGTGTTTGAGAACGCTTCATAGCTGTTGGTGTTAATGTTCACTATTTCATTCTCAGAATTCCTTATGGTGTTTTGATTCGGCAGTAGGCTGTTTGCATCGCGAACGCATTTATCTGTAAGTTGAAGACTAGGGATATTATTCAGAGGACCTGAGGCTTCGTTTGTTGTTTGTGGCATAGCGCTACTTGTAGACGAATGATCCAAGGAAATGATCATAGTTGGTCCCTTGTCAACATTTTTGTCCAACTGTCTGTTAGGGTCTTCTTGTCTCAATGGAGAATGATTTTTCTGTTGTTGATCAGCACGGAAAATTGACTGATAGTATGAGGGCTCAAAATTGGCCTCGTTAGCTTTCCTATAGGCGTCGAATGGATAATATTGACTTGTCGGCGTAGTTATCTGGTGGCTAGAGACTAAAGATTTTTGATTTTCTTTTGAGATATTATGATCGCCTGATCCTTGATGCTGAAAAAAAATCAGAAACTCCGGGTTGATCTAGTTGTGACGTTTTGTCTGGTTCAGTTGGGTTTTGATCCTTGTTCTGCTTTTCCTCATTGGATGATGCAACTCTTTGGATGTTTCTATTTCTCAGCTCTTAAAGTACGCTGTTGGTCGAGTTGACAAAATTATTTGACTGGTTTTTAATTTTTTCTTGGTTCTGGGCTGCATCAAAAGTGTACCCAAACGGAACTTTTTTGTTGTGCTGATTATCATTATTTCTATTATCCTTTCTACCTTCAGCTTTGGAAGCAGTTGATAGGTAGCTGTGTACTGATGAGCGACTGCTTGCTCTCGACCGAAGCTGTCTCTTCGTGATCTCGTGCTGTTTGACGGTTTGCATAATTTCAATTTTCATCGACGTGAGTTCTTCCGCTTCTTCGAGAGGTTCTACCACTTGAGTGCTTTCAGATTACGTCATGAAGTCAACGAGTACTTCAGCTTGTTCTATCAGCTTTTTGAACTCTTGATATGTTTCTAAGATTATTTCAGGTTCCAGATCATCTGAAATTTGTTTTTTGATCTCTCGAAATAGTAGCTGCGTTGTCTTTAATCGTTGTTTAAAAAGCTTGACGGTGCTACTGATGTTTTGCTTGCCGTTACTCGCTTTTATTTTTCTTGGCAAATTTGTCCTCATTTTCTCACACTTTGTAATGAGCAGCCGTTTGTGTGAATTGGTCCAGTTTGAAGGAGCTTTCAAAACCCACTCTAATGGCTTTTGGTGTCACAAAATACGGTTAGGTGGTCCAAATTTGGTGGCCTTTGGGGTTGATGGAGTGAATATTGGGGGGCTAATTTGACTAATTTGATTGACCTTTGAGGGGCACTTTGGTGACTTTGGGGAGCACTCTGCGTGACTTTGGGGGGCACTTTGTGTGACCTTGGGGGCCAGGTGTGCTCAACTTGGGTGAGCTTGGGGGCACTCTGGGTGACCTTGGGGGATACTTAAGTGACCTTTGGAGCCACTTTGTGTGACCTTGGAATCAGGTATGTTCAACTTGGGTGACCTTTGGGGGCACTTTGTTGACTTTGGGGGGCACTCTGGGTGACATTGGGGGGAACTTTAGTGACCTTTGGGGGGGGGCTTTAGTGACCTTTGGGGCTCTTTGTGTGACCTTGGTGGGCACTCTGAGTGATCTTGTGGGGCAGCTGGCTCGTGGCGGGCACTGCTAGGACGGGTTTGGCACTACTGGATTGTGCTGGCTCTTGTAGGGCACTGCTGGGGTTGTGCTGGCTCGTGGCGGGCAAAGCTGAGTCGTGCCTGCTCGTGGCGGGCACTGCTGGGTCGTGCTGGCTCGTGGCGGGCACTGCTGGGTCGTGCTGGCTCGTGGAGGGCACTACTGGGGTCGTGCTGGCTCGTGGCGGACACTGCTTGGTCGGGCTGGCTCGTGGTGGGCACTACTGGGTCGTACTGGCTCGTGGCGGGCACTGGTGGGTCGTGCTGGCTTGTGGCGGGCACTGCTGGGTCGTGCTGGCTCGTGGCGGGCACTGCTGGGTCGTGCTGGCTCGTGGCGGGCACTGCTGGGTCGTGCTGGCTCGTGGCGGGCACTGCTGGGTCGTGCTGGCTCGTGGCGGGCACTGCTCGGTCGTGCTGGCTCGTGGCGGGCACTGCTGGGTCGTGCTGGCTCCTGGCGGGCACTGCTGGGTCGTGCTGGCTCGTGGCGGGCACTACTGGGGTCGTGCTGGTTCGTAGCGGGCACTGCTGGGTCCTGCTGGCTCGTGGCGGGCACTACTAGGGTCGTGCTGACACGTGGTGGGCACTACTGGGTCGTGATGGCTCGTGGCGGGCACTGCTGGGGTTGTGCTGGATCGTGGCGGGCACTGCTGGGTCGTGCTGGCTCGTGGAGGGCACTAATGGGGTCGTGCTGGCTCGTGGCGGGCACTGCTTGGTCGGGCTGGCTCGTGGTGGGCACTAATTGGTCGTACTGGCTCGTGGCGGGCACTGCTGGGTCGTGCTGGCTCGTGGCGGGCACTGCTGGGTCGTGCTGACTCGTGGCGGGCACTGCTGGGTCGTGCTGGCTCGTGGCGGGCACTGCTGGGTCGTGCTGGCTCGTGGCGGGCACTGCCGGGTCGTGCTGGCTCGTGGCGGGCACTGCTGGGTCGTGCTGGCTCGTGGCGGGCACTACTGGGGTCGTGCTGGCTCGTGGCGGTCACTGCTGGGTCGTGCTGGCTTGTGACGTGCACTACTGGGGTCGTGCTGGCTCGTGGGGGGCACTGCTGGGTCGTGCTGGCTCGTGGCGGGCACTGCTGGGTCGTGCTCGCTCGTGTCGGGCACTGCTGGGTCGTGCTGGCTCGTGGCGGGCACTGCTAGGTCGTGCTGGCTCGTGGCGGACACTGCTGGGTCGTGCTGGCTCGTGGCGGGCACTGCTGGGTTGTGCTGGCTCGTGGCGTGCACTACTGGGGTCGTGCTGGCTCGTGGCGGGCACTGCTGGGTCATGCTGGCTCGTGGCGGGCACTACTGGGGTTTTGCTGGCTCGTGGCGGGCACTGCTGGGTCGTGCTGGCTTGTGAAGTGCACTACTGGGGGTCGTGCTGGCTCGTGGCGGGCACTGCTGGGTCGTGCTCGCTCGTGTCGGGCACTGCTGGGTCGTGCTGGCTCGTGGCGGGCACTGCTGGGTCGTGCTGGTTCGTGGCGGGCACTGCTGGGTCGTGCTGGCTCGTGGCGGGCACTGCTGGGTTGTGCTGGCTCGTGGCGTGCACTACTGGGGTCGTGCTGGCTCGTGGCGGGCACTGCTGGGTCCTGCTGGCTCGTGGTGGGCACTACTGGTGTCGTGTTGGCTCGTGGCGGGGACTGCTGGGTCTTGCTGGCTCGTGGGGGGCACTGCTGGGTCGTGCTGGCTCGTGGCGGGCACTGCTGGGTCGTGCTGGCTCGTGGCGGGCACTGCTGGGTCGTGCTGGCTCGTGGCGGGCACTGCTGGGTCGTGCTGGCTCGTGGCGGGCACTGCTGGGTCGTGCTGGCTCGTGGCGGGCACTGCTGGGGTCGTGCTGGTTCGTAGCGGGCACTGCTGGGTCCTGCTGGCTCGTGGCGGGCACTACTGGGGTCGTGCTGACACGTGGTGGGCACTACTGGGTCGTGCTGGCTCGTGGCGGGCACTGCTGGGGTTGTGCTGGCTCGTGGCGGGCACTGCTGGGTCGTGCTGGCTTGTGACGTGCACTACTGGGGTCGTGCTGGCTCGTGGGGGGCACTGCTGGGTCGTGCTGGCTTGTGGCGGGCACTGCTGGGTCGTGCTCGCTCGTGGGGGGCACTGCTGGTTCGTGCTGGCTCGTGGCGGGCACTGCTGGGTCGTGCTGGCTCGTGGCATGCACTACTGGGGTCGTGCTGGCTCGTGGCGGGCACTGCTGGGTCGTGCTGGCTCGTGGCGGGCACTACTGGTGTCGTGTTGGCTCGTGGCGGGGACTGCTGGGTCGTGCTGGCTCGTGGGGGGCACTGCTGGGTCGTGCTGGCTCGTGGCGGGCACTGCTGGGGTTGTGCTGGCTGCTCGAATGATGTAGACTTTGTAACATAATTCGCCGGACCCGAACTTTGTAATATAACAATTTAAGAAATGCTAATAATTTTAACAATTGCTTCGCTGAAACTCGTTTTTTTTTCCAAAAAAAACCTTCGGAATTATATATCAACCAGTTTATGATGATGGAAGCTTCTTTTCCAAGCTACCAAGCTTCTCTTTTCCTTTTTTCTTTTTTCTTTTACCAGTGACTAGCTGCGTTTATGATAACTCTATGATATGTGCTGGGTGGGGAACGTTACCGGTGCCCCGAGAATCTACTAAATCTACACTGTTAAATTTATTGTAAAGTTTGTAAGAGTTTCTTATCTGTTTAGACACCAGACCCTTGTTTCCTGATCCTCGGCTTTTCTCGGCGTGTGTTGTCTGCTGCTCTCAGTGTGTTTCCTGTTACTCAGTCAATTTCCAGTTGTAGTGATCTCAGTAAACTCTCAATCACCATGATATCACTGAATGCGTCTTAGTCAGAAGATGTTATTAGACATTTGGCCAGGTGCAAATCCTTTGTAGGTTCTCAATGATTCTCCGATTTATTGGGCGCCAAAATGACAATGGCCGTCTGGTCCCGGTCGGGGGAGATGCCGTTGTCGTCTTTCTTCTTCAATTCCTTGGGTTTTGTTGTTTCAAAATAGAATCCTTGTTTCAATTTCTTTATTCAATCATTTCTTTTGTTTCGCCACGTGCACCTTTGTTTAGCTTGTTTTCGATGATTATGATTCAAACGTGTCCAAGAAATCAAGTTTACAACATTTAGGCTGCAAAATGTAATTAAGAATTATCACATCGATATAAATGCCGTTGTCGTCTTTCTTCTTCAATTCCTTGGGTTTTGTTGTTTCAAAATAGAATCCTTGTTTCAATTTCTTTATTCAATCATTTCTTTTGTTTCGCCACGTGCACCTTTGTTTAGCTTGTTTTCGATGATTATGATTCAAACGTGTCGAAGAAATCAAGTTTACAACAATTAGGCGGCAAAATGTACTTAAGAATTATCACATCGATAACATACTCGGTCAAAAATTCATAACACATCGTTGACATTTTTCAAGGTCAAAAATTCTTTATGAGAATTTTAAAATTATATCTCTTAACAGTCCTATCTGCCCCCACACTCATCACTTTCGCTATTAACCAACCCCCCCCCCCCGCGCAGCCTACCAGTACCCCTTAATATCCCCCGAACTACCTAAAGACTACGATGCCTACCACCCCTGCACCCCTCTCAACTACAGCAACACCCCTTTCCAACCTAACAGATTTCCGACCTAACCTCCCCGAACATATTTATTTGCAAAATGATATTTTGCAGCATTAAAAAATATTCTCTAATAATAGAATAATAGATAATATGCGCTTTTGGTTTCTATTATCTCTCTACTTTATATTTTGATCTGTTTCTTTTGGTCATTTTTGAGTTCAGTCTAACCGAATCTTCGAATCCTTTCATAAATTCTACCAGTCATACTTTTAAATTCGAAAATCGGTCGTGCCCCAGTGTCCTCCAAAAGAAGATACAGCTTCGACAATACGCTAAAATTCTGCCACGAACGAGCTCTGCTGAAAGAAATTGAATAAATTTTCACATCCGAATAAACAAAAATGCTGTCTGAGCTATAAGCTACTATCTGACGCTATTTGATAACGATTGATAAATTAAAAATGCGGCTATTGATTAGTTGTGCTCATTTATTCTACAAGCCAGACGGTTTATAAGCGTAATTGATTTTAATGGAGCTTGAATTAAACTTTCATAAACTTGTAACACGGTTGACTTCTCACAGTCTTGATTGATTTGTTTTTTAAATTAACTGTCTCGGCTAATTTTGTTCCCTGGCTGTCTTGTGGTACAATGTGGCATAAAATTGGCATTATTTGAAGCTGGCTTGTTTGCGGTTACCTGAAAGCGGCAAGGTGTCTATGTTGGCAGAGATTATTTCCACGATCTATTTCAATTCAGCTTCAGGTAAACATATACCGGTTTCCACTTCTTAGTAGTCGTACAAGGGCCATACAAATCTTAACGTATTTTCTAGTACGATCCTTGTATGACTACTAAGAGATCATACATGATCCTTGTATGATTACCCAGAAATCATACATGAACCCAGTATAATTGCCAAAATTCATACATCTTTTTTCATAAATCTTTTTACCATTTATGTTTTTTAAATTTTATTTGGTAAGGCATCACTTATATGATTCCCCGGTATGATTTTGGGTTCCGCCAATAGACCCTAAAGTACCATATAATTTGTAAAGTTGGGCACTAATTAGAATAATATAACCAGATAGATAACTAAATTTTCGATATTCTCTGAAGCCAGTTAATACCTATAAATGCTCATTTATAAGAAACATTGAAAAAAATTATCATTTAATCATAAAATCTCAAATTTTTTTGTGAATAATTTAATGTGTCCTCTGACTACATTACACAAGGATTTGTGGCTTCAGTCAATGTTTTATGTGTCATATATGACATTGCATGTTTTCCAAGAAGTTTTTTTTTATTTTCGATAGAGAATGAAAACTGCACAGTGCTTACCCTTTGAATTTTTTTGGATAATCCCTGTGCGATTTCTAGGAAATCATATATGATCCTTTTATGACTACCTGGAAATCATAAAAATTACATATGACTTTGAATGACAACTAAGAATTTTGTATGATGAACAACCGGGATTGTAACTTGTTCTTATAGAAAAGATGTAATCACTCCATTCATGAAAAAGGGCCTTTCTAGACCATAAAATTAAATAAAAACAACAAAAGTTTGCATGAAAATGTCGGTATGTTTGGTTCCGTCTGTATCGTTTATTTTTACCATAGTTTTCGTTATCTTTTGGCGTTAAAACCGTTAAAAAAGCAAAAATATCGACGATACTCAAGAAAAAAACAACTGCTTCCACCGTTTTTGACTATCACAATCCTGGCATACTTTCAATGATCCTACGTTTAAAATCGACCAGTTCTGGGAGTGTCTTCAATTTTGGAATAGTTTTCACATTATAGATAAGAAACCGATAGCTGTAGGATAATTTGGACAAATTCGCCACAAAATTAGGCCTGGACTGTAAAATTTAGAATGCTGGACAGCTTTTTTGGGGATAGTTGGTTCAAATCAGCTCCTAGCCGTAAACAAAGTTTTGTTTGCGGAGCATAAGTTTTTCAGGGAAAAATTTGTACCTTTGTTTCAAAAATATAAATGACTTTGATGGTGTGACAACGAAACAACTTTTTGAGTTTTAGCGTCTGATGCACCCACCTAAAATTAAGATTAGTTGAAATAAATCTTTCCTGAAAAATAAACCATAACTTTAGCTATTTGAGCTCAAAATCCTCTGTGAGAAATTCTCGTCAATAAAACGTTGTTTTAGGCCACCAGCGTAATGAAAATTGGACGTATATTTGAAAACATTATGTTATCAGACTTTTTGCAACAAAAGACGCATTGATATTCATAATCAAATAGAACAAATTAAAATACTTCAATATGGCCCCTTCAAACTGCGTTGAACCGTTCAGAAATAAAAACAAATATCGACGCAAGTTTTTTGCTTTACGTTTATTTGAAATTAAAATTGAAATCCATTAACTCCAGAACTGACCACAAAAAAATTTTAAAATTTTAGCACATTTTGTTGTTTGCTGTCTACAGAGTTGAAAAAATAATTTAAGATGTACAACAAGTGTTTTAGTCAACATGTATTGGTAGCACTTTTTAGAATGGACGTCACACGGAAAAACGACTCCAATTATCTGAGAATTTTTTTTTTCAATTAAAAACTAACACATCTATTAATTATTTTTGAAAAAAAATACGACTTATAAATGATTTTGCGCTGCGTCACAAAAAAAATTCAGTTGTTGATTGCTTAGATGAAGACAGCATAAATATTTCAGAGAATTTATAATTTATACAAAACTCTGCAATTCATATCGATTTTCAATTTTGCGTCACTGTAGCATAGAATTTTATTCTATGAAACACCCGAGCAGTTGATTGCATTAATAAAACAAAGACTTCCAGTCTTTATTTATTTTCAACCTTCATATCGACCAATTTTTCTTTCGAATTTTGAAGAGAGGTGTAAAAACTTTGAAAAATAATGCCTAAAGTTGACGCCAAAATATTTCTAACTAAACATTTTTACTTGATCCGTAAAGCCCGATACACATTCGCACCAAACTTTAAACACTGGCACACATTTCGATCTTGAAGACGCTATCAGTTATGCTGAGTATGCCGTTTATTTTTTATATTCATTTTTAGATTCAATGTTTCCGAATTTAGGTTTCTATTGGTCTTTTTTTTGTTCGTCATTTGGTAGCCATATTTTGCACCTTAAACAAATTTCCATTTAAAAATCTAGTTAGCTCAAAGTATTACCAAAAACTAATATTAAAATTTAATGGTTCTTTTTTACTGAAAATTTAACTGCTTGACAGTTATTGCTGTAATTTTAGGCAAGATTTCAGAAATCTCCGTAAGTTTTTTGTTCCGACCCCCCTTTAGTGGGGAGAGAGGGACTTCATACACAAATGTTTATTTTGTTCAGTCAATTTTGGTCGATCGATATATTCATCGTAGAGAGTAGTGACTAGTATCATTAGAAAGCCTGTTTATTTTAGAGTCTTGAATTAATTTTTTTTTGAATTTCTATGTTTACAGTGAGTTATCGAGGTTTAAATTTTTGTGAAAACTTGACAATTTTTTGTTCACATTTTTTTTCATTTTCCCCAAAAATTTTCCTAAAATAATTTGATTTATATTAAAATTGTTAACAATAGAGTGCTGTTTGTGCTGTTAAACAAATATGAGGGTTGCTCAATTCTTTGATTTGAAATTTTTTTGGCTGAAATTTTTCAAGCAACTTTCAAAATTTGGATTTTTTTCATCAAAAATGGCACCAAATAGGCTTTTTTCTTCCCCTTTGTTTAGATTTGCCATTAATATAGTTCTGAAACAATGTCCGAAACAGTCTGCATGAGCTCCTCGAGAGAGCTAGTTGAAGTTGGAGCTAGTTGGAGTTGTCGAGGTTTAAATTTTTGTGAAAAATCGACCGTTTTTGTTCATATTTTTAAATTTTCCCCCAAAATTTTGCTAATGAAATTTGATATAATAAAATTGTTAACAATAGAGTGCTGTTTGTGCTGTTAATGAAATATGAGGGTTGCTGAATTCTTTGATTTGAGTTTTTTTTGGTTGAAATTTTTGATGAAACTTTCAAAATATAGATTTTTTTAATCAAAAATGGCACTAAATAGGCTTTTTTCTTCCCCTTTGCTTAGATTTGCAATTATTATAGACCTGAAACAACGTCTGAAACAGTCTGCGTGAGCTCCGCGAGAGAACTTGTGAACGTTGGTATCCTGTAGGAGTCTTCTGCGATTATAACTTTGCCGGTTTTTTGCAAAAGTATCTCGATAATTTTACAAAATGCAGTTTTTTATTTTCCAAAAATTTCACTTTACAATTGATCTAATTCGCAAAGATTTGCGGCAATTAAGTGGTTTTCTAGACGTGCCTCAAACTCAAGGACAGGTTTGATCGCATCTTGGGTTTTTGCTATCAGATTTTTTTCAAATGTTATTTGGCGCTGCCTTTTTTTCAAAAGTTTGCTTTTGTTTTTTCAATGTTAATTACGGACAAAAATTTTGAATAACGACCCAACTAAAGACAGCTCCGTTTTACGTGAAAAAGAGGCCGAATTAACATACAGTTTCATTTTGGAGAAAAGCTACTGGTTTTATGGCTCTAATATGAAACTTTTTTTTAGATGTATGGGTTTTTATTACTTAATACAGGTTTTTGTTGAGGCTTTGTTTTATTGGCTCTGTTAGTTGTCAAAACTCGCTCACTTCTTTTTTAGAAGATTTGGCCGTAATTGAGAAAAGGGGTTCATATGTCAAAGCCTTGCAGTATTCAATATTTGTTCCGACCCCTCTTGAGGGGGGGGGGAACTATATACTCAAATGGGTTTTTTTTCAGTCAATTTTCGCCGATCGATATATTCATCGTAGAGAGTTGAGACTGGTATCAATAGAAAGCTCGTCCAGCTTAGAATATGGAATTAAAAAGGTTTTTTAATTTTTCGTTTTCTACAGGGAGATATCGAGGTTTTAACTTCCGAGAAAATTAGAGTGAATTCACGTTGTTTTATTCACATTTTCTGAAATTTTTGACTAATTTTTCGTCAATTTTGCTACAATTTGTTGAAATATTTAAGAATAGTGTCGTTGGTTTTAATTTTAAGGACAAAAAAGCCTTTTTGCTTATTCTAATTTAATTTTTTTGGTCAAAAACTCTGGATAAATATTTCAAAATTCAGACTTTTTCATCAAAAACAGCACGAAATAAGCTACTTTAGTCCACTTTGATAAAATTTGCCGACACTACACCTTCAAACAACACTAATACAATCGTTGTAGACTCCGAAGGGGGCTATTGCTACTTCAAAATTATATGTATCTACAATATTCCAAAATTAAAAGCTCCTAACGGAAAATAAGCATCAGCAGGGCTAGTTCTGGCCCAATCGTGGACTGTTACAATCCAAAAAGAATTCGGATTGCAATCATTTTTTTTTCGAAAAACGAACTTTTTTATTAATAAAGAACAGAACATGTCAAATGAAAGCTCAGGAGTGATAGGTCCAATTGGTTTCCTACTCAGCTCCAAGCTAATGCACCTAGTTTTTTACTTGAAAGTTTATGATCGCTTCGACTTCTAAAAATAATTGATTTCTAAATAAATAATGGTTTAATGAACTTTTCCTCCATTTTTTTTCCTAATTTGGTCAACTTGCAGCTTAGTGTCAGCAAAGAAAGAATGCTTCTGCATTCTACTGATTTAAAGTTTAGTCTCAATTGCAATTTTAAGCCTGAACTTATTGTTTTCTGGCTTTGATACTAGCAGATTTAAGATTTTTTTTTGTTTTTAGAAATTTGCCAGCTTTTCACCTTTTCTAGTCACATTATCACATTACTGACAGTTCTCTTATCATAATATTAGCGTTCAAAAGGAGACAAAATTGAACATATTGAAAACTTCAAAGACATAGATTATCGTTTTAACGGCCTCGACACTTCTTTCTTCAAGAAATTAATTGAATATTTTAATTTTGACTTTAACTCTCAGTTTTACTTTGTCATTTCAGTTGAATGAATTTTCCTGTATAGTGACAGGTTTCACTGGATTTTTATGGAAAAGTAAACGAGCAGATATTCTGATATGAGTAGATAGCTGATGGCTTTCATGACTTTGAAAACGATCGTTTTCCAAAACTAAAAATAAAAAAAACTTTTTAACTTCGCAAGTTTGTTCTTTTTATTTTTTATTTTTGTTATTTTTATTACCTAATCTGGTTAATTACAGGTCAAATATGACAATATGGCTGTCAAGGGAAGGTTTCAAAAGAAATTGATGTCCCAAAATCTATTTTTTTAAAGAATGAGTTATGACCTTACTGACTTCGACAACGGTTTTTCACAAAAATGGTAAATTAATTTGATTTTTGTCATGTTTGACGTTCTTTTTGTAGACGCAAGAATTTTTCTGGATAATTGCATGTCTCAAAGAATTCCTTTGGATGAATAAACGACCCTATTTAAATATTTCATTTTGTAATTAATGTTTTTCATGACTTTGGATATAATTTTGTTTCGAAAAAAATCAAAATTATTACATCCTTTTGCCCTTTTCTCTTTTTTGTCTACTTGTTACCTTGTCTCACTAATAAATGGCCAAATACCTCAATATTGGTGTTTGAAGAAGGCGCAGATGAATATATTTTGAGGGCCGAAATATGGCTTGAGGGTTTTGACAGCGTTTTCTGGCAAGTTTTAATTGAACTTTTATTTGTTGTTCCGTTGTTGTTGTTTTTAGCCGCTTAAAGAAATGAATAAGGACAGTTCCTAATGCCCCTCTATAGAAGCATTGGTAATCGTAAACCTTTGGGATATTTTACTTGATTTCTAATTGTTTTAATTACTTTGAAGTTAATTGTTTCAAAAAAAAATAAGCGAATTTTTTAACTTTACTGTTTTTGTTCTCTTTTGTTTAATTGTTACCAAGTTTTTTATGGACTGGTGCATATCTTTTCTGGTGATTTAAGATTTATTCTGTTAAATTTTAGTTTCATCTGACGGTTTGTTGACTTTGTTATTAAATTTTGTTTTTTAAAACGGACAAAAAGTTTTTTGATGTAATTAATGTTTGTTGTTGTTATTGTTGTTTGATTTTGCTGTTCGGCTTGACTTGCTCTCTTATTATTGGCATATCACAGCAATTTAATGCTTCAATTTTTACTCCACTGAGTTATTTGCTTTGGAGGCTATCTTATCGTTCATACACATTTTTTTGAAAAATACTTGGGCTTTTTTGGGTTTTTTTGGGATTCCCAAAAAATAATTTTTGGGTTTTCTATCATTTCCTTATTTCGTAGACAATTATGCCAAAACTGTGGATGGGCGGGGTCGGAACTTTATGTGCTATCGCACATTGCTGAGCCGCCTTGTTTTTTATGAGATTAATCAAACCTGAGCCCCATTTCTTTCAAAATTAATGCTGACATTTTGGTCTTCTAAATTAGTGAAGAACGCAAAAATATTCTGCCAAAATTGAAACTGAAATGCAATTTGGTTAAAAGCATTGGTTTTCGGATTAACTTATGAATGTATGTATTGAGCGTTTATATACTCAATTTAATATAGCACTAAATTAGAGTATTTGTGCAAACTTTCCAGAATTGTGGTCTGATCAGCCAAGCTTAAAATTATATCTTTCTCAAAATCGCAAACCGGATTGATTCATAAACTGATCATGTTTTTGGAACAGCTGTACACCAAGTCACTCTAAGTCATTAACGTTCTGTCTAAACAAAAGAGCGGAAACCTTCTTAGGAGTTTTATTTTGAAAACACACTAACCCAACTGAGTGTGAATTATTTTCACCCAGTAGTTTCCCACGTAATACAAACGACACGTTAAGTGATTTGGAATTCACTCTTGCCTTCTGCAAATCGTCTTTTAGAAAGATAATTTGGAAAATCACGGCCATTTAAATTCCGGTTATTAAAACAGAAAGTTAAAATAATTGATGTTATGGTTCAATTGTTTGTAGCGGTGGGAATGTTCTTTAATGTTTTTATTACCTTTAGGGTCTTTCAATAAGCAAAACATAATTAAATGAGCAAAGATAGCGTCTTTATTTACGTCTGAAACTTTTCTTCTCCAAAATTCTTTGAAATTTTGTTGTTTTGAACATTTTCGCTGGTGATTTTGATCAGTTTTGATCGCGACGTTCCGAGAATCATTATTAGACCGGACGTGGTCCTAGTTATTCTAACTAGAACAATTTAATCACTCGCTTTGGTTACTCAATTACAAAATTCAATAAGCCCATGAAGAAAAACGCAGTGCCCAAATATTAACCAAACCGCGCTGAATAAATTTCTCGAAGAGATGATTCAAACCACATAGCCATAAAAACGAAGTTTTTAAGTTTTCCTTGTTTCTTCTAACTAATAAATAGTTCATTTATGTTTCAACTTTTTTGGCAATTAAATCTTATTTCACCTCTGATCGCAAAATGAGTGAAATTGACAGCCAGAACAAGAATTGATTTTCGACATATTTATTCAAACTTAACTTAGCAGGATAATTTACTGCGACCGAAAACATAATTTTTGTATGAATTTGGGATTCACATTTTTTTCACCCTCATGTCTCATTTTACAATTATAGGTCAGTACAGTTACGACATGGCTGACATTTCGCGAGATAACTCTCTTGCAAGGCACTCGGCGTCACCTCCAGGCGGCACCTTCAGAAACAGAACATCTCTCACTAAAAAACTATCGATGAGGTTCCGAAAGTCCCCCGCTGGTGAACGAAACAGCTTCAACCCAACAAGCGCTGGAAACATTTACGCAAACTCGACTTGCTTCACAAATCAGGATCCAATACAAGCTGAGAATCAAAATGATAACAACATTCCGATGGACATGTATAATTCACCCTTGAATCAAACGATGCCAAATATTCCCCAGAAGAAACCCTTCAAATTACCCGATTTCCTGAAACGAACCCGGGCAAAGTCCACAACCTGTTCGCCTAATTTACACGTGCTAAGCAACCGCATTAATGTCATCCCCCAAATATCAATCGAAGCGCCAAAACTGGACGTCGCGTGCCAGTATAGCTCCAAAGTGCAGTTTTGTGAAATTGGGACCCAGACATCGCAAAACGATTCCCCGCCGCCAGCTGCGATGGGCGGACGATGTGGAAATCGAAGGAAGAGCTCATTGATCCGGCAGAGCCGACACAAACAGCTGTCCAATAGCGATTCGGAGGATCCAGACATAGATTCTAAAGATGGGAGCCTCAACTCAGAAAATGATAACCAGGTAACAAGTCGGGTTTATATGCCCTCCCCCTCCTTGTGGACATATGAATTCTTCGTCCCCAAGTGGACGTGCTATTTTCACATAGTAACGTGCCATATAATAATACATTTTTGTTTGTGTTGGGGGAGGGAGTGAGGGAGGGAGGGATGGGGGGTATGGGTGTTGGTGGCATAGAAAACAATATGAGGGGAGAGCGAAACAGAACTGATGCTTCTCGGAGCTTTAAAAATATATGACGTAGGGTAAACGCCGAGAATGACAAATGACTCTAAAATCCAACCGAAATCAATATATTTCTCATCAAATTGGTTTATTTGTCCAGTTTCAATGCAGCTGGAAGTCAGCAATTATTCTTTCACGTTTCAAATTAATAGCTTATTGAGTGCATAATATTTGCATTCACTCAGAGGCCCTCGCTATATTTGTATGTAATGACACGTGCTCTGCAGCTAGGGGGTCGGTGACGTTTTTTTTCGGGGGGGGGGGGGGCACAAACGGAAAAGATCCAAAAATTCTGTGTAAAACATTGATAACCCCGGAGTTAGGTCGCAGTTTAAATCAGAAAAGAATCATAGATTTTGTATAAAGAAGACGGTGTTTAACTACTTCGTAAGCCCATGTGATACATGTTCACTCACTATTAAGCACATAAACCTTATCTACTGCAATTCAGGTCAATGTTTTGCCTCCCGCCTTGCCATCAATAGTTGTGACTGACAACAACGAGAAACTTCTCGGCATCCGTCGGAAAAGCTCCCTCTTCTGGCGTCGACTCTCTCTTGAGTTTTCCTCGGACGACAGTCGAAGGGGAAGTCTCAGCCCTAACATCAGTCGGCGAAACTCGGCAACCAATGCAGAACCCTCTGGTGTCCCGGGTTCCGCGGTCAGACGTGGTCGCAACTTCGCAGATGGGCGGAAGAGAAGTGAGGGTCCCTCTTTTGAGAAGTGGTTCCCATCGTTGCTTCACAGAGTAGCCAACACTGCTTCTGCTGACTGGCTTCCCATTTCTTCCTCAAAAAGTGTCCCTGAGGTATTGCTCATTTCAATTGTTCATTCATTCTTAGAAACATTGTCCATTTCTGTAGGCGATCCCCCGGGGGTTATCTTGTAAAATCTTTCAATATTCTTGCAAATGACAGTTATCTTGCAAGATCGTTTTTCTTGCAAGATTTTAAACAAGAATCTTACAAGATAACCGCCGGTTTATGACTTGGGTTTGGCGGCTGTAACTGAATGTCAGAAATAAAAAGAACCTGATTTTTATTTAAAATAGGTTTTCTGCGAACTTTAACTTTTATTTTGCAGCTATAGTCTTTCTCATTACAGGCTGTTTCCAGGTACGAATTAGCAAACTTAAGGATACCGGATTTGATCTTACAGAAATGAGTTTTATTGCCTTAGATTACTCGCATTTCCCTGATTTTTACTAAGTGGTTAAATTTACTCATCTCTTAAATACGGCAATTCATCTCTGGCAGCGTCCTCTTCAATAACTACAAGAATTTTAGCGAAGTCAAGAAAACGCCATCGCGGTAATAACTTCTATATAGGAACATGAATGTACAAACTTTTGTTTTCAAATCGGTTGACTTAGAAATCTCAAACGCTTTCTGTTATCAAAGCATGGCGCCATTCTATCGCATCCATCAAACTTTTTAATAACCTTTTTTGGACCTCATCATGTTCAAAAAGTAACTTCATGTATGAAGCTTAAATTTGACAGCAAATACTTTAAGTCATCCTCATATAATCGCAAGCTTTACTGCAAAGCATACATTTAAATCTGTACCTAATAAATCTGGGTTTCCAATTTTACGAGAAATGACGTACGAAATATAGCAGTTACAGAGCAGCTGGGAGCCCGCCTGCTATTTTAATATTGCGCATAATGGTGCACCTTAATACATCCGCCCTATTTTTGATTTTTTAATGTCGTGAGAGAAAAAAATCTTCAGTTCTCTTTATATCTCTTTATATTTTTTATTAAAATGATCTCAACAGTTAAATTGTAAAGTTTTTACTTCCTTCCATGCGTTTAAATAAAAGTCAAAGTTTCATTCTTTGCTTCACCTAAGTTAATTCGGATCTTTTCTGTTTATGCCCCCACCCCAGCTCAGTGAAGGGCGCATATTATTAATTGCACCTCCAGACGGACGAGCCATATTTTTACTGTAATGATTTAATAATAATGATTTTAATGGCACGTGGTCACAGCTCTGGGCAAGTGCTCTGGGCACAAAGGGAAAAGATCCGTTAATTTAATTCTCTCGGTAGTCGACTATAGCGTCCTATTTCTGTAACTTTAATATAGTAAATTATTTTCATCAGTTATCATGAGACAGTTAACAACTTCGTATTTATTTGACTGTGGGAGAGCACTATTTTGCCTATGACCATTTTTTGAGAATCTCAACTGAAACTGAAGAGATTAAACTAGAAAATGCATAAAACTGAACATAAACTCCTAAGTGATTGGTCGTTGCCTAGCGTGTAGTTTTTTGGTAATTGAAGAAAAAAAATGTCATCTTCTGTGGTAAGGCTTTTAAATTCTGAAACGATTTTACCAGTAAAAGACAGCCTATTTTTAACTGTATTGTTATGACTGTCGGCTTGATTTATAAGGAAAATACTTTTGAAGCCGAAAGTTTTTCTTACCTTCATAGATGTTATTACAAAGGTCAGTCGCAAAAGGTGGCCCAATTGTTATAGCAAAAATCACCTTATCACTATAAGTGCTATTGCAAAAACCACATTATTACTTTCAATTAGTTCTTATAGTTTTGAGAAAGTTTTTCATCCGTATGTTAAATCTTACTGTTAAAACAATCTCTGCTTTTTAAGACTTAAATCCTATCGTTTTGCAAATTGTGTTCGACGTGATTCAGATGGTTTCCACAAATTTTTGTCAGTGGAAAATTTGATTAAATTTTAACAACCTCATCAATAAGATTTGAAGTTCACTTTTCTATTGTTCTGTTATCAATTTTTAAGTTGGTTATTTTAGATCTAAAAACTGAAGAGTTTTCGTAATGACCAAAAACTAAAGGCGACATGAACTAAAAACTTAACAGTGTTAACTTTCCTACTTATTTCTGTCAGCAATCTGCCGAAGAAATTTTCTTCGCTTGCCATGGCCATTTTGCTAATTTCAATTCAAGAAACAAACCAATTGACTTATCTATACAAAACAAGGAGGCTCGGTAATGGGCCTTTGCGTATAATGTTTCGAATTCGATCATCCGCGTTTAACGACTTAACGGTCTATCAAAGGGGGAAAAGATCGAAAATTTTCAATACTTTCAAAAATTCACATATTGTTCAACAAACCACTGAAGAAAAAAAGTAACATTAGCCGCATTAGAGGGTTGATGAAAACTGCCATTAATGCGACTACGAGACAATATAAACTTAAAAGACCAAAAAACATTATTTACACTCATAATCCGATGTCTATGCTTAGAATAAAATAGAACAACATGGCATCAGATAACACTTAAACTGAACAAATTGAACTATAAAATTACCAAAAAAATATGATACCTGTCTCTAATGAGATTGCGTAACAATGCAAAAAAAAATGCAGAAAAGGAAAATTTCAAAAATTGTTTTCCATTTTTGAAAACCACTTTTTTCCAAGTGATTAAAACAGCTATAAAGGTATCAGCTGAGGTAATTAAAAAGGTCCATTTTTACATCTTGATGTACATTTGAGCAGGCTACTGAAACTTTCATTATGAAACTCGTAAGGAAACAATTTACACCTATCTTTATCCTGATTATGTCATAGAAATACAAAAGATTGACAACAGCAGAAGAAGTTATTAAAAATCAATTATATCTTACAAAATCGCATTTTAAAAAAAATGAAAACGCCTTGTGTCAAAGCCAAGAAGAAAACTTCAGTTGAGAAAAAGAAGCTATAAATTGGATTTTGGCTTGCAAGAAACAAGACATGGCCTGCCTTTAAAGATACTTAACTACCTATTGACAGAAAGAAGATAAAAAGACATGAAGCTCAATAATCCAATGATTTATTTTAAAATAAGTAAGTCCAAAGTCATTAAAAGCGGACGCTTTCAACTAAAACAAAAGAATTCATAACATGGATCTTCAAGCAAATCTAATTGGGATCCTTATTATTGATACTACGTCAGAGGACTAGAAAAATGGTGGAATTCAGACCTCAAAATTCAACAAACTAATTGTTTCGAAGCAACAGCATTGAAGCCGTTAAAATAACGAGATGACAAAATTCAAAAAAATTTTGATAAATTTAAAATTCGTTTGGTTTCTCCAATTGGGTTTCATTTGATTATCAATCTACCTGAGAAGTATAAAGAAATTGACAAAAAAAAACAAGAAATATGGATAACTATAAAAAAATTCGAAGAAGTTCTTATGAAAAGAAACTGTCTAAGCCATATGCGGAAAAATATAACCAACAAGATGAGGAAAATATGGTAGAACGAAATGTTAACGACACCTATTGCCAATGAGACTAATTTAGATGATGCGAAACTCAAGAACACAAAGAACTGAAAAGAATCAACATTTTTTCATTTTTTCAAAATATTTCTTCTGAAAGTCATTAAAATTAATAGCAATAAAATGAAATGACTAATCGATTCAATCAAGCAATCAATAGAGGTCATTGAGATCTTTCATAAATTAGGACATTTGGAGCAACTACAAAAAGACAACACAGGAGAAAATTAAAATTTCTGATGTACTTCTTAGTGAACGGTTTTGGGGCCATCAAAACCATAAGGTATTGAACAAATACTTTATATATGTTTCATTGTTCCTGTCGTTAATGCGTTAATTTTTCTCGCAAACAAAAATGAGCCTCAATAACTGGAATTTCAAAAATCACAACGTTTTTTGAGTAACTCAGAAAAATGAGATATAAAATGCATAGTTCAGCAGTTCACTGATTTTTTCTTAACATAAATATATATAAAGCCATAATAGCCTTTAGGTATCTGCTAAAAACACGATAATGTTTGTATAGTTTTGTTTGTAACAAATTAAAGAGCCAAAGGGTTATTTTGATAAGTCTGACTCAGCCGTGGGACTGCAAAAAGAACAAAATGCAGGCGCAACTCAAGAAGTCAATTTAGATTTTTCGTCAGAGCCCTAAAATCATAGAGCTCATTCTCCAAAGCTAATATGTTCTTGGAAGCGTTTTTTCATGTAAATTGGACTTGCGTTAAGTGACCCTTGATTTGAAACCGTTTTCCTCAGTAATTAACAAAAAACGCAAAAGTGTTTTTGAAAAAAAAAACATCCTGCCCGAGTACAATCTGAACAGTTTTTAATTAAAAGAGTTCATGACGAGAATAAAACTAGACCTGATCCGGCTGCGCGTTCAGTTATGAACCTTATTGTGCAAATGTTTCCGAAGTGGATAGTTTTGCAAACGAAACATTTCAGTAGATCAGGAATAAATCATGCATTTTAAATACAAATCGATATAAATTAACAAAAAAGGGACAATATTTTAAACCATGAAAAATCTCATAGAAAGCGAAAACAAAAAACCTTCTTTAGAAGTTGGAGTTTTAAGAGATTGTGATAATGTTTCTCAGGTCTCTACTTCTGGAAAACATAAACAAAGTGGGCTAAAAATCATATTTGGCACCATTTCTGATGAGAGACTCTGAAATTTGAAATATATTGCAAAATTTTAGGGAAAAACTCGGACCAAACCATTCAGCAACTCTTTTCATCTTAAAGTTCACTAACGCCAATGTTCACAATCTAACAAATCAGCAAAACTGACGGAAATTTTGTCAAAAATTACGGAAATTGTGAATAAAATCCACGAAAATTGGTCTACTATTCACAAAATTTTAATTCTTGATGAATTCCTTTGAAAAGGATATTCAAAAAGTCTTTTCATACTGCAATATACGTTGGACGGGCTTTTTGATGATACCTTAATTGGAGTCGGAAGAACAAGATCTTTATGACACAATTGAAGTTTTAAATTTTCATCTTATAAAATTCCACGGCTATATTCTCGGTTATTTGGAAAAAAAATCGCCTGAGTGAAATTTAAAATAACTTGATCGGGTTATTTCTGATTGATTATCCTTCTTTCTTACTGAAGCTGATGCTTTTGATCATATGCATCTTCATTTTTTGAAAATATGCATTTCTAGCATTTCTTGATGCAATCAGTGATAGATTTTCTTCTACTACTGCTGTAATTGTGTCTCTGATTTTCTTAAAGAATCCCGGCCGAGTTTTTTATATACTCAACTTTATAGCACAAAAATATTGTGATTAGAATGTATTCATTAATACCAGTGGATGAACTCAAGTTTAAATGACTTCCTTTGACAGCCTCAAAAGCAAGTATTGTCTCGACTTGCTAATTAGTTCAGTTAATGGACTTTGTAACAGTCAAGGAATCTGCAGGCAATGATTAGAATCATTAAAGCTGACAAAAGGCAGTCTTTCGTAAATTCAATTCATCGAGATCTATGTATATATAGTCAGTCTATATAGTCAACTGTATATCGAAACGTCAAGGCAATAAGCATCATTTACTTGGAGGCAAATCTAGCTTGATCTTTTTTAGCAGGTCTTAGTCTAGGTCACCGATTCAAACTAATCCGTTCAAAAAACCGAATTTGTTAGGCTAAGCGAACAGTTTTGAGCCATTTTGGAAGTTATTCTTAGTGGGAAATCGGCCTTTGTATTTCTCAGAAATAATACGTATGTTGCATTTAGAACGGAAAATCTAAGCGAAAGTTTTGATATAATACGCACAAAAATTCTCTATATAGTGATATAATTTATTCAATTCAATTTACTCGGTAACATCCTCCGGCCCGGAAGAAAATGTTGGGAGGATTGGTACAAGCTTAACGAGTGGGCGGACGAGCGATCCGGATGACGTGCGTAAGACGGCGGAGCGGGCGACGCTGTCGGAGCCGTACCGAAGTTCTTCAATCCGAGCGGTTGGATAGGAACCCCTAGGGTTGCTTTCTTCAACGATCCAAACTAAATCACCGACCTTGAGGTGCTGCTCGGCAGGCGTCTGCCACTTAGATCTACGGTTCAGTGCAGGTACATACTCCTTGAGCCAACGTGCCCAAATTGCATTGGCGTATGACTGTGCACGGGCGTACCGCTTACGATGATCAAACTCGTCGACGCCAACGATGGACGGAATTCTGGTTGCTTGGTTACCGAGTAGAAAATCATTAGGTGTTATTGCGCCTAGGTCGGACGCGTCGGCGCTTACGGGCGTTAAGGGACGTGAGTTTAGTGCGTATTCGACCAGACGAAAAGTAGTGTTCAACACCTCATCTGTGAGGCGACGCGTACCGAGGATAGTGTACAGTACTCTTTTAAAACTACGAACTAACCTCTCCCAGATGCCACCTTGGTGTGGCGCACTGGGTGGATTGAACCTCCACTTAATGCCCTTATGTGCAAGTTCGGCAGCGATATTAAGCGTATTCCATTTTTCCACACATTCACGGAGCTCTTTCTCCGCTCCAATGAAGTTCGTACCATTATCCGACCAAATCATAGCAGGAGTACCCCGACGGGAGACGAACCGCTCAACTCCCATTACACAGGAACTGGTGTCCATGGACGGTACAACTTCAACATGGACAGCACAAGTAGTGAGACAAGTGAAGAGAAATCCCCACCTCTTCTCGGTAGTCCGACGAACTGTGACGTAGAATGGGCCGAAGTAATCAACCCCAGTGTTGGTAAAGGGAGGAGACTGGTATGCGAGTCTCTCCTTTGGGAGGTCTGCCATGATAGGCTGAGTGGTTGCTGCACGGAACTTTCTACACAAGACGCAGTTTGATTTGATGGAACGCAGTGTGGAACGTAGTTTTAGGATGGCATAACGTTCTTGTACCTTTGACCTTAAGTAATCGATGCCCTGATGATGGTTCTTCAAATGAGTATGCCGCAGAAACAGTTTAACAAAAGTATGACGCGCATCCAGGACGATAGGATGCTTAGTGTCAAAGTCAATTTCCACTAGCCGTCGGAGTCGACCAGAGGAACGGATGAGACCATGGGGTCCAATAAACGGAGTAAACTGAGCAATGCGGCTGCTCTTAGCGGATTTGTTGTCAAGAAGATCCTTTCTTTCAGTATTAAAGGACTCTCCTTGAACCAAGTACTGGAGATGACGCTCGGCTTCGTCAAGCTCAACAGGGTCGGCTATGCTGCCGTCTACGGTACGGTAACTTTCATGAGATGGTAAAAGACGGAGCACATATGCGGTGACACGAAGTAATTTTTGATAAGAACTGAACTTATCAAACGGGATCAGATTAATGCTTTGTTCCTTTGGGGAATTGGTTACAGATGCGGCTAAAGATGAGATGGAGTCATCATCTTGTTCCTTGGTTACAACGCCGAGCTTGATGTTATCAACGACGTCAGTATTTGGTACAAAAGGGATTGCTTAGTTCTCAAGAAGTCAGGAACCCTCACCCAGCTACTTGATTGCAAAACTTCAGCGGACATACCACGCGTGCCAGCATCTGCCGGTTTATCACAAGTGGCGACGTGGTTCCATTGGTCAACGCTGGTGTTCTCCAGGATTTCACTAACCCGATTTGCAATGAAGATGGGGTGTTTGTTTGTTGAGTTTATCCACTGCAAGACGATTGTACTATCTGTCCACATAAAGACTTTGTCCACAGTAACCGTTAATGCTCGACAGATTTCCCTTTTTAAACGGGCAGCGAGGAGAGCGGCTTGTAATTCCAACTTGGGAACTGTCATTACCTTCATAGGTGCAACACGGGCCTTGCCCAAGACAAACGCCAGCTCTGTTATAATCTCCCCGGAGTTGCAAGTTACTTGAGCCCTAAGAAATCCTACTGCACTGAATACGTCTTGCGAGCTATCACCAAACATGTGGAGTTCAAGATGTTGGGATGGTCCTGAGAAGTAACTTCTCGGTATAGTGATCTCAGCTAACCGCGGCAGTTCAATACACCAGGCAAGGAATCTGTCAACTGTGTCCTTAGGTAACTCGTCATCCCAACTTTGTCCATTGACACGCCAAATGTCTTTCAAGATTAACCGAGCACCAACAGTGAAAGGTGCGACAAGACCAATTGGGTCGTAGACCTTTGACACAAGACTTAAGACCAAGCGCTGTGTTAAACTTTTCGTGATGGTGCTGTTAGTACCCCTACTCACAACCAGAGTATCGTTGTTGTGATCCCACTTAAGCACAAGCACGTGCATTGATTCCCCCTTTGATGAAACGATGACCTTCGGTTCAGTGGATTGAGCAGACCCATCAATTCGGTCAGCCAGATCTGGTACATTGCTTACAAACTTAGTAAGCTTGAACCCACCTAGATGGAGAAGATGTACCAATTCCTTCGACCTAATGAGGGCCCTCTCGGGGGATTCCACTGAGTCCAAGTAATCGTCCATGTAGAAGTTCTCAAGGACGGCTTTCGCAGCTTCTGGGTACTCCTTAGCATTATCGCGTGCCGTGCGCTGAAGTGCGTAGTTGGCGCAGGTGGGCGAATCTTTTGCCCCAAAGATGTGGCGCGTATACTGGTGTACCACAACATTTGATGTGGGATCCTCCCGCCACAAAAAGCGCAATGATGGTTGGTCACATGGTAACACTCCAACTTGGAGGAACATTCCCTCGATGTCGGCGGATACGGCAAATTGATGTTGTCTGAACCGTAGGAGTACATAGATTAGGTTTTGCAGTAAGTCAGGTCCAGTGAGTAAGGACTTATTAAAAGATGCGCCATGGAATTTAGCTGCTCCGTTTAGTACCCTACGAACCTTGCCAGGCTTGTTCGGGTTAACAACCGGATGGTGTGGTAGGTACCACTCTCGTTCCGAGCGACTTTCCACCTTATGAGCATCTTTGACCCTTACTACATAGCCCTTGTCTAAGTCCTCTTTGATGGTACTCGAGTACTTTTCCCTTAATGTCTGATCTTTCGTGAGCCGCTTTTCCAAAAACTTTAATTGAACAAGCGCTGAGAAATAATTGTTGGGCAGTTCGATGTTATCTTCAGCCCATAGCATTCCTACATCGTACCTTTTTCCATTATGCACGGTGGTGTTTTCAAGAATTTCATGCGCACGCGCATCCGAGGCGGATCGTGGGTCTACTTGCTTAAGTGCGCCGTACGACTCCATGTCGTACCAAGATTTTACCTGACTAGCGAGTTCAAAATCCTGCTCCATATTAGCTTTGAAACAAGTCGAGACTAAACCTGAAGACGACGGTAGAGGGCCGCTTAGAACCCAACCTATGGGCAAGCGAACAGCGAAGGGCGAGGACTTCTCGTCGGCAGCGAAGTACTCTAACGGGCGGATGGCATGATACACATCCTGTCCAAGTATCATCTCGATGTTTCCATAGCAATATGTAACTGGGTCTAGGACTGCTAGGTGCGGGTATGTTTCCTGAAGTGCTTTAATGTTGATGACATCGGCGCCTACATTTAAATCTTCCTTTACGTAAGGGCTTACTTTAAATGGTTCAACTGCTTGGTTGTCGCGTGGTGTTACAATTAGTTCAACTAACTTAGTGTCTACGACCTCCTCGGTATTTATACCCTTGACTGTTAATTTCAATGCTGTACCGTGCAAACCAAGTCTATTTGCAAGATCATTGGACACCCAAGAGTTACTGCAAGCGGTATCACACAAAACTAAAGCCGTGGTATCTTTACCGTTAGAGCTCTTTAACTGTAATTCAGTCACCTGAAGGAGGCCTTTCACATTACTCACAGATGACAAAGTGGTGGTCTTGCTCGATGATTGGGCACTAGGAAGTTTACTTTGATTTGCGCCAGAATTAGAATTACTATTGTTGTTGTTTGAAGGGGATTTTGATGGATAAACCCTCTCAGCTCCATGAAGAAGTGTATTATGGGAGCTGTTGCAACCGTCCTTCCTGCATTTTCTAGGATTTGGGCATTGCCTGAACATATGCTTTTCTCTCAAACATGAGAAACACAGTTTTGCTTCCGCTACTACCTTTGCTCGCTGAGTGGGAGAGTTTTCTTTAAATACCCTACACTCCCAGATGCGGTGGTTACCTTTACACACAATGCAGCGAGGTGTTGCAGGCGTTGCCGATGTTGAGGCTGGTCTCTGAGTGCCCTTAGTTTGCGTATTAGCAGCAAAAGTTCTCCAGGCAACTTTGGTCTATACTACTGAGTTGGTGTTATCCTCAGTTCTTGCCTTCGATGAAGTTTGTTTCATTAAATCATGTGCCTGGGCCTTCTCCTTCAACCAATCGTTGAAGTCAAGGAGTGTTGGCTTAACCCAATGTTTCTTCACTGTGAAGAGTGACCAAGACCCTTTTAGATTGGGCGGCAATTTTTGCACAGCCGTGTTGAGAAGTGAGGCGCTCTTAAGGTCTGCGTCATATGAAAGTGATTTAACGACTCCAACAAGACTTGAAATTGTTGCAGAAAAGTTTATGATGTTATCACTATTGTGCATCTTTAGTAGTGGAAAAGAGCTGAGTTTTTCTAAATGTGCACTGACTACTGCCTGTGGTTGGCCAAATTTACGTTCGAGTGTCCTAAGTGCGTCCTTGTACATTACACCGCAGTATGCGAACTCAGCGATGGCGGTTTTAGCTTTTCCAGTTACAAGTGTTTTTAAGTATGTTAACTTGACGTCATCAGTCAAGGACTGTGCGTCTATGGCGCTTTTAAATTGTCCGAACCATTCGTGCCACTGCAGGGGATCACCATTGTACTGTTACAACTTCCACTCGGGCAGTGGATCGTTCTTCTTACAAGTAATTGCGTCCGCCAACTGCTTTATCAAATCCGCTGAGTCCAAAGAAGGAGCCGAAGGTGTGGGATGCGGCGGGCCACCCCAACACAACGGGTTCGGAACGGTAGCTCCATACGTTGGCGGAATGATCGGAGTGACAAAGGTGGGGGCGGTACCTGTGGAAGAACTAAATGGATTCGCTTGCATGAAGTCTGATGTTACGTAATTTTGAGCGCCTGCTGCTGCTTGTACATGAGGGGAGCGGTGCGATGTAGATATATGAGCGTTGATTAACGGGGCCGGTTGTACGGTGTATAAATTTGCAGATGTAAGTACAAGTGGTACTGCATTAGATGGGACTGTTGCCGGAAAACGCCAGACATTTGGATCTGGAGGAGCACGAGTGCGTGGGTTATGGGTACAAAGTTTTGGGGCTGAAAACTCTTTTGTGGGGGTGGTGGATGAATTAATTGAGGTACGAAATTGTTTGCGGAGGAAACGAATGGTGCAGGCGGAGAATGGGGTAACAGATTGACATTATTCGCCACGGGGTTAGTGGCTTGTAGTGGGAGTGCTTGTGGCTGCGAAGGAGGAAAGCGGAATGCTGGTGGGATTAACGGGAAATGCGGTGGTGCGGGGTTTAGAACGGGGGATGGAGGCGCTGGTACATTCATGTGTGCTTGTTGCGGATTAAGTGCTAGCGGAGCATTAACGAGTGTATTTAAAGGTGGTGAACGCGGAGGCCTGACTAAATTCAACTGTCCCGGCATGCTCGACCTGCGAGGGAATTGATGATCTAACTGTAAACCATCGAAGTGCATTGTTGCTTGAGACAGTTGTCGGGCTGTGTTTGGGGCGTTTAGTTGAGTTGGCATACCAAAGTTTATTGGTGGTGGTGGAGGCGTATATTGAGGCTGTCGCTGCTCTTGCATGATGTTGTTTGCAACATGTGCATCATTGGTTACACTGGTTCTACTACTTGGTTCATGGACAGGGAGGTTGATGTTGGCCTCAACTTGACCATGTGTATTGAGACTGAAGTGTGAGTTTGGAAGTTGAGCTGAAGAAGGTCGTTGGACAATTGCTTGGTTGGATTGGGTGATGGAACCAGAAAAGTGCAAACTCGGTTCGTTTGCAACATCTGCCATCCTCCCGGCCGGTGACGAATTAACCCAATCTTGAACAAGTTTCTTGCTCTTGACTGAACTTCTTTCCGTAAAGAGCCCGCTCATTTTGCCTGTACCAGACCCGTCTGCTGATGATTTTGTCATCAACTCAATTTCCTCAAGTGCTGCATTAGCTACTTCCTTGCGATGATCCTCCTCAAGCTGCTCAATTTCCAATTAGCGCAATTTCGTTTGTTTTTCAATTTCGAGACGCTGTCTAGCAATGCGAAGCTTTGCTTCATGTTGTTTCTCAATTTCTTCCCTTTTGAGTCTTGATAGCTCTAAGTCTCGTTGACGCTGACTTGATCTTTTTGAGGAAGTCATATGTGAACTTGATTTTGAATGGTGAGAGGTATACTGCTCTGCTGTCTCTTTGTCATGGACCGAATTGATATACCCTCGAGCAGCAGCAATGAACTCATCAGTTTTCTTTGTTACAGTCTCTAACCATTTTTCAAGGTTCTTACAGGCAGCGTCTGGATTTTCAGTCTTTTGTGCCAGATCAAAGAGCTCTTCATTTTTATCAACTACTCTAATAAAAGCGTCTTTGCACTTCACAAGCAGACGTTCGATCTTAACTTTCCTATCTTGCTTATCCACAGCATTGTTAATTTCATCATAGGTGTTGTTAAGTTCAGCCCCTAATTTTGCCCTCGCACTATAAAGTTTGTTGAATTTGTCCTGCAAAGTTGTCATGATCTTAAGAAAAACAGGAACCACAAGTTTAATTTGGTACTAATATAAAGTACACACACATGCAACAGCACAACACAAAGGGGTTATACCGAACCCTAGTGTGACGGTTTGGCTAGCAAACCGCCAAAGAGCAAAGATGTTCGTCAAATACAATAGTACCCGGCGAAAGAAAGAAAGAACGGTGCGCAGGAAGCGCGAAAAGGGGCAGAACGGGAGACGGGACGGACGGGAAGAGACGCCGAACGAGTAACGCACGACGCAACGGGAAACCGGACGGACAAACGGGAGCGTCTGGCGAAAAGCGCGCGACGAAGCGGGAAAATGGCACGGGCGGGGCGGAAACGTCGGGCGGATGGCGCGCGACGAAACGGGAAAACGGCACGGAAGGGGCGGAAACGTCGGCTGGATGGCGCGCGACGAAACGGGAAAACTGGCACGGGCGGGGGCGGAAACGTCGGGCGGATGGCGCGCGACAAAACGGGAAAATGGCCCGGGCGGGGCGGAAACGTCGGGCGGATGGCGCGCGACGAAACGGGAAAACGGCACGAAAGGGGCGGAAACGTCGGGCGGATGGCGCGCGGCGAAACGGGAAAACTGGCACGGGCGGGGGCGGAAATGTCGGGCGGATGGCGCGCGACGAAACGGGAAAACTGGCGCGGGCGGGGCGGAAACTACAAGCGAGGAGGCGGGAAGATCGATGCTAACAGACCACAGCAACAAGCTCAACCAAACACGCTAGCCGTAACTCCAGAATAAACTTAAGTCACACCCTAGAAAGAAGGAGAGGAGCTACTGCCAGGTAAACTAGCACAAAACATTATGGGGGCTTTATCAACGGCATCAAAACATCAAACATGAAATAATTTACGGCAACAGTGTAGTATACCCATAAGTCGAAAAGGTCAGGAACTTTACTAGCCGTAACTCCAGAACAAACTTAAGTCACACCCTAGCAAAACACCATACCCAGACAACAAAAGTGCATACTACAAATTAATAAAGCTATAACAATTTGCTAGCAAACAAGTGTGGTGAGGGTCACGAAACAAACCAGCCGTAACTCCAGAAAGAACTTAAGTCACACCCTAGCAAGGAACGAGACTAAACAACAAACCAGCATACTAGCAGAAAGAAATTTTACTACAGCAAAACTCAACATACTACATCATATAACAAATAAACGGGCGATAGAAAGAAACAAAGTGACACGGAAACAAAAGGACGGAAGCGGAAAATGAAACCAGATAACCTGCGGAAAACGGACGGTAGTGAAAAACTCGAAGAATGGGGAGAGCGAAACGTTTAGTAAAGCGCTATTGGAGAGAACCAACCACAAACTAACCCGTAACTCGTGAGTTAACTAAGTCACACCGCCAGTCAGCGGGTAGACTCCCACAGCAGCGCAAGACTAAGTGACATTCAGGTTATCAAAGGCTTGTGTGAGTTCCGCCTCCTCGAACGCATGACGGGTCCGAAGCGTTTTACGACGGCGCTTTGAAAGTTTCTTCGGTCGGGAGCGTGTTATCAAGGACCGGAGGTTGTTCTTATGAGCTAAGACTATAGTGAGTGTTTTCAGCTCAAGCGCAGGCCTTTGGTGTAATGCTCTGTACTCTTTAAGTAAACTAAGATCTTTCTGTTTACGTTTAGACACAATGTCTTTCACTAAATGGATGGTAACTAGAGTACTACGCTTGAGCTGATTGTAAATATCAGGAGTTCCCTCTCTGGGGCAATACACTATAGCTTCTATGCGCTCCTGATACTTTTCAAGCACTTCAATAAGCTGCGAAGGTGTTAAAGGCTTGTTGTTGTTACTGCGATGACGGGACAATGAATTGTTCACCACATCATGCCATATAACTAGCCTCTTTTTATCACGGAAGAAGTGACTCAATTGAAATTGCGCGGTTTTTCGGACTTTCAAAGCGTTAGGATTAAAACTCAGACCCGGTAATGCGTAAATTCCTTTTTTATAATGGTCTTGTAACGCTTGAGGCAAAGTTTTTATGGCGTGATGCATTGAACTTGCAGCTAATATGAAAACCATATAATGTTTTTACAACATAACTGAAGTGAGCTTTTCTCAAACTCCGAAACCTGATGTTAATGCACAATTTTCACGACTAACCAAGAATAAGCGCTTATTTGAAAAAAAAATCAGTTATCTGATTCTTTTTTTTTTTAAATGGAAAAATTTTGACCAAATTATAGCCTTCTTTATACAATTGTTCGATCCGCAATCTATCGACGCTCTAAATGAAGTATTGCAAAATTTTCTCAAGTTTCGTCAATTTTTTCAAAGTTTTTTTTTCGCTTCGCTTAAAAGTGTAATAGACTTACCCAAGTACCGACCTTTAGCCTGATTTGGTAAATTCTTAATTTTGACCAGAAATTTTCAAAAGTGATGTTTTTTCAGCAAAAAAATGGGTTGGGTTTTTTGGAGACCGAGGAGTTTCGAAAATATCGGATTAGAGAAAATTAAACCAAAAAATAAGGGGGGTACTAGATTTGCCGGTTTCTATAATATTAATTTACTGCTTCAAGAAGCTAATTACTTAACACAAATGAGCAAGAAAAACATTACTTCATTACTGTTCTGTCTTACAGTTTCTGCATTTGATGCCCATCTCTGTTGCTGTCTGTATCGCTGTTGATTGGCCCCTTTTGTTCTTTTTCTCGATCACATTGTGGAGCTCAGGGACCGAAAAGCTAGACCACCTCTGAACTCTTTATGGGCCGTAAACTCCACCCTGGAAAACAGTGTGTAGCTGCGAGATTGAGATGTACTGTCACATTTGTACTCAAATGTCCAACTGTCCACGTGTGGTGATGGTCTCTGCTCACGACGAGTAATGCCAGTGCAACTGTCGAAATATGAAGCACTGATTCAGCCCAAGTTGCAATCAAAACAAGGTTGCGCTGTTTGATCACCGGGTCCCCTGGGTGCCAATATAAACCACACTGTTGGGAAGCGTGTCCCCTCTCCGTCTCGGCTTAATTTTTCTGTTGGTGTTAAAGTTGAATTAGCTGAAAGTATTCAGTCGAATGATGCAAACATGCAGTGCAGGCAGTGAAAATGTCGATCATTCACAACAATTAGTCAAATAAATCAACGAAAATCTGTGTTGGTAAGCCGGGAGCAGCACCAAAATAAAGCTGACAAAAGGCAGTCTTTCGTAAATTCAACTCATCGAGATCTATGTATATATAGTCAGTCTATATAGTCAACTGTATATCGAAACGTCAAAGCAATAAGCATCATTTACTTGGAGGCAAATCTAGCTTGATCTTTTTTAGCAGGTCTTAGTCTAGGTCACCAATTCAAACTAATCCGTTCAAAAAACCGAATTTGTTAGGCTAAGCGAACAGTTTTGAGACATTTTGGAAGTTATTCTTTGTGGGAAATCGGCTTTGGTATTTCTCAGAAATAGTACGTATGTTGCATTTAGAACGGAAAATCTAAGCGAAAGTTTTGATATAATACGCACAAAAATTCTCTTTCTAATGATATAATTTATTCAATTCAATTTACTCGGTAACAATCATCAGGTGTAAAAATCTATACTATTTTTTCAATTTGACCTGTACTTTACCCAAATATTATCGTTGCTCCTGTATGACTGAGAAAACTCAACTTGTTCCCGCTGTAACCACTGTCATCTTAGTTTCAAATGTATAATCGTATCCATTTGAAGCTCCCCCGTTGATTGGGTGAAATATCATTGATTTCAAAAAAAATGTTTTTAAGCGCAAATTCGAGACTTCAAAAATTCATTCAGAACAATTTTGATTTTTCCAACTATTTTGATTTCTTTTCTGACATATCATTTTTTGGAATTTCAGGGATGTTAATTCAGAAAAAATAACCAGATGGGTAAAAATTTACAAATGATCTCCAATAAATTTTTAATGCTAGTTTAACTTTAGTTTAACAAATCTTGAAAAAATGGTACCTTCGAGAAAATTAGTTATTCATTTTTGATTTTGCTCGTAATAGCTCATAATGTCAACTTTTGTCTGCTTTTAATTGCTCTCAAATGAGAAGCAATTATTGAATGTGTCTTTTTACAACTCAAAATATTTTTTAGCCAAAGTCTTGTCTTGAAATTTGAAATTTTTTGAACATTAATTTCTGTTTTAGATTCCTGACTTCTGTTTTCGAACAATGAATATTAGATGTAGCTTAGTTTGTAACTTATAGTAAATAAGAACTGTTAGTAATGTTCAGGGTTAAAAGGTCATAATAGGGGAATTTTGATCCCATATAAGTCCCTCCAACCTATGTAAAATATCCCCTCCCCCAACTAGACCCCCACACCTACCCCCTACCACCACACACACACGCACACACACACACACACACACACACACACAAACACACACTCACATACAAACACATACACACACACACATACATACACAACTGACCCCCACCAAACCTACCCCCGCCAAACCTACCCCCACCCTCAAACCTACCCCCCCCCCGAACCTACACCTCAACCTACCCCCCCTCCACCACCCCCCTCAACTTTCCCCCGCCTACCTACCCACATTTCTCACTAAAGGTTTTTCATAGTGTATATTTTTTGAATTCATTTTTCTGAAATAGGTAGGGTTAGATAAAATTTTTTGTTGCACGCCCTCCGAGTTATTTCTGGTACTCTACTGGCTATGTTTTTATACTAGTTTTTTGCTTGAACGTTTTGCGCGTTTCTTCCAGAATATTCTTTGACTCCTGAGGTGATTTTTCCACTCACTTTTTCTTGATTTTTAGTAAATTCAATTGATCTCACTTTGATATAAAATTCGTTACGCAAACAGAATCGATTGTTAGAGACTCGATGACAGGAACTGAGTAGCCGAGTAGTTAATACTTCCGTCGAGGTGACGAAACTGTACTCAGGAGCTAGGGGTTGGAAGCCTACTCGGCTATCAGGGCATAATGTTTTCCGATAATTTCGCCCCCATAAAAGAAAAAAATGTCGAGGCTACAGCCCCTGAATTAAACTGCGCCGCCTGTCATTCTTGAGCAATTTTTCCGACGTCAGTCGATTTGATTTATGTTTTTCTATGTTTGCTTTCGAATATTCGCTTCTTGTGATTTAATCACTCAACCCAAAGTTATCGTCTGTAATTGGTATGGTTGCAAAATTGGCCCAGTGGCGCGTATGTTTTTCTCATTATTTTGGTCACGCGTAGGGTCGGTCGCACTTCGGCTCTTATATATGAAATTCAAATTTTCTTTGCAGTATAATACAGTTTTAAAGACAATTGCGTGGGAGAAAAAGAATTAACTGATTGCTAGATGTCTCGTTATCAAAGGTAAAGATTGATTCTCCCAATTTAGGGGAGTATCCGTTCGAGCAGTGAAGTGGAATGAAACAATTATCCTCAAAAAAGAGTTGCATATGCACAACATACATGGCTGAAAAAGACAGTCTGTAATAATACGGAAACGGGCTTTGTCATTTTTTGTGCCGAATTTGAACATAGTTCAATAAGCCGAAAGATCTCTTGGTCAGAACTAATTTTATACTTACTAAGCGCATTTAAGAATATATAAATTTCGTCGATAGAAACAAAGTCCGAATTCATAGAAAACTGAAAGTTTGAAGTTGTATTAATTTATGTTTTGAGAAAAAATAATAAGTTTTTACTAGTACACCTTTGTGTAATATTCACTGCAAATAATATTTTTCATTATTTCGGTTAGGTTTTCTTTATGTTAAGTGGATAAATTTTGTTCCCTTTTTTAATCCCTTTTGACAGGATGTGGCCTGAAGGAAATTCGCGGCGCGTTTTTTGATACTCATATCGAATTTCACTAATTTTATCTGCCCCGCTTTTACCAAGATGCGTTCGCATCCATTTCACATAGCGTGCTTTTACGACTAAACGTCTGCATTGTAAATTCTGAAGACACATGTTAGCTGCGCGCTTGTTCAGACCTCGAATTGTAATTTTAAAATTTTATTCATGCGCATTTTTCTTGATTTGGTCTATACCCATCACCTTGAGCTGAAGAAAATTTGATGATACTTGAGAAATAATCCGAATAAAGATAATTTGATTTCTGCCGTCAAATAAACTTTGCAAAAATTTTGAAGCTCGTGTGTGGGGATGGTATCTACAGAACCGAAAGCAGTTGGAACTAGACCCATAGAAAAAATAACAGTTATCAATGCAAGGTTGAAAAAAATGTTGGAGCTCAAACTGATTAAATTATTGATTGATTGATTGATTGATTGGTTAAACTTTTCTGATCAACGGAATTTAATACATTTTCACATAATGGCAGTTACAAAAATCATATCAAAAGCAAGGATATAAAAAAGAAGTAGAACGGTTTTTTGCGGTGTAGTCGAGCTATGCTTATAGAAAAGCAAATTTAGGTACCTGGCAGCGTAAAAAATCAAAATTAACTTTTGATTGCGGCGCCAGGGAATTAAAGGACTAAGATCTAAAACATTCTAAAAACAAAGAATAAGATTAAAACAATTTTTCAATGTGTTCTGGAGATTTCTAGTTGTCCGGGGAACTTTATTGTCATCAAAATGTGACAGCTTCAATGTATTTTGAATTCTCCTTGTTGCTCACATAAGTCTGCTACCAACAACAGTTTTAATCTTGAAAAATATGACTCACTAATTTCTCTCAAACGAATTGAAGCAATTATATTAGTCCTGCCGTCTTTGCGCGACTTGAAGAGGAGTACTGGTTTTCTACAGGGTTCAGCGACTCCGATAAAGTGTGTGGATGTTATCTAGATTTTTCAAAAACGGAAAGAAGTTTTATCGTGCTTGAAATTTGACTTTTGTTTTCGAACTTTTACTTATATTTTAGTGGACCTTAGCAGTCGAATATTTACTTGTTACCGAGTAAATTGAATTGAATAAATTATATCACTATATAGAGAATTTTTGTGCGTATTATATCAAAACTTTCGCTTAGATTTTCCGTTCTAAATGCAACATACGTATTATTTCTGAGAAATACAAAGGCCGATTTCCCACTAAGAATAACTTCCAAAATGGCTCAAAACTGATCGCTTAGCCTAACAAATTCGGTTTTTTGAACAGATTAGTTTAAATCGGTGACCTAGACTAAGACCTGCTAAAAAAGATTAAGCTAGATTTGCCTCCAAGTAAACGATGCTTATTGCCTTAACACGTTGTTGAATACAGTTGGATTGTACGTTGAATTGGCCGAACATACGTTTGAATGAATTTACCCATCGAAAGACTGTTTTATCAGCTTTATTACTAATGAACTGCAAAATGTATAGGCAACCAACCATTAAAGTAGTTCATTTGCTACAACCTTTTGGAACTGTTTTTGTGGTGTACCTTTACATCTAAAACCTCATTATTCGCCTTCTTTGATTTGAGAGATTAAAACTTTATAGTTTTAGGGAGTCAAACGAAGAATTATGAAAAATGTGTACAAAAAAACGTTTTCCCGCAAAAAAATAGAATTGGCTTCCCTTCTAATTAATTGAATTACAAAATTTTCCGAACAAAAATAATCGTGAAAATGTGCCATATCAAAAGTACTTGGTTTTCAATTTTCTTGTGTATTTTCGAACTCCATCTGACATTTTTTGGCTAATTTTTATAAATCTACAATGCATTATGAAAGGAAAGGTATTTTTAGTATAAGGTTTTTATTGCAATTTGTTTTAGTTTGTCTGCTGAGTATAATAAGATCTCCCCGATTATTGTTCGAAACTTCCGTAGAACGCATTTAATTAGGCGGGTCGTCATATTGATTGCTATGAACCAATGCTTAAAACTGAAAACATCTCTCTAGGAAAAATAAAGAGTAATTTCAGAGAATGTTGATGCAGTTCTTAAATTGTTTAAAATGTTGTATGGGTTTATGATTGATCATGAAGTGTCAATTGAGCCCAAAACATGTCTATCTTTGATATGGTTGTTGAGATTTTTTATGGCGGTAAACCAGGGTACGTTTGCTCTCCAAAAATTGTTTATTTCGTTGTTAATTGATTAATACCTGAAAAGATATCTGACTCGAGTTATTTTTTTGGGAACGAAACCAAAATCTAAAGTCAAAAAGCTATTAATTGGGGGTCTACCAGTAGTTATAATAGAATTTTGGTTTTAAAAAATTTCAAGAATTTTTTTAATGAATTTGGTAACTAAACCTGAATATTCTGGAATTCTTGTCTTATTCAACCACATGTGCTAAGAACTCTGCTGAACATTCGAATTCCAGTTGAACCGTGTTGATACAACATTTGTATAAGCGTCATTGAGGAACTAATTTGTGACCATTTGTCGGCCCATTTGCTCCCAATGTACTTTAGACAAAGTTCGCTCTAAATTAACAAACATTGCTTTCAACAGACACTAGTCTGCCAATAAATCGTAGTCATCACTAAATTAACCGACAGTCTGTTTAGCCGACAACCCAAAAATGGGGGTTTAAGTCAACAACCCGACCGCAACCCAATTGTGATGATTAGACGAACTAGTGATAGTTTGATCAAATCGGTATTTCCACCAATCAGAATTAAGTTCTCGGTCGCATATCATATTTTTTTCTTGGTCGGCTAAGACCCCAGTCGGCCAAATTTTGTAGCACCTTAAAGTATATCCAAATAGATTATACAGAACATGTGCTCCCTATTAAGATTGGGATCGTTAAAAAGGAAATAATAATAAAATTAAGAAACTGGGGGCGATGCTCGGCTGTGGTCGGTAATTAATTAATTTTGAAAAATATGACAAGGAAATATGTTTCTGAAATCCAATCAAAATGATATGGTAAAAATCAAAATGGCGGCAAAACTAAATGACTATTTGTCTGCAAGTAGACAAAATGACCATTTAAAACTTTTACCGCTTATTAAAACGTCACTCAGGTTGAACTGAACAAATTCTTGCTGATTACAAGCATAAATTCTTAGCAATTTTTCATTTTATTCTCTTAGAGGTGACTTGTAATCGGCGACCGTTTTTGAAGCAAACTTACTGCAACTTTGTTCAACTAATAAACAATATCTTGATTTGCACGTTGTTATTTAGAACTACCCAAAATTAAAAGAGTTTTTAATTTTTAAACCTGCAGCCATCGGATAAAAACGACTACTCTAACTCGTTAAGAGGTTGTACGATTGAAATTATCGTCGAAGATACGGAATTGGGAGTCCAGGTTCCAGTTCTAATTGACAACGAAGAATCGCTGGAAAACCTAAATTGTACCTGCTTTGAACCCTCAGGGAACCAGTCCAATTTCCAGGACCTGCAGGGTTCTCACCAACGCAACCAGCAGCACCATTGCGGACATCGTCCGCTAGAAATGATCGCATCATTAGCGGATCCAGAAGTTGACGAGGATGTCGTAGACCTTGAATTCGCGAGGATTCCAACATCGTCGAACGAGAGTATATCCAAGTTTTCAGCCGGGAATCGAAGGGAATCGGCTAGCATGGATATCATGCAGGGTTTTCGGGCGCGCAAGTGTTCTTTGTTGCAAGTGCCCCAACCCCATTTGGACGAGCGGGTGGTGAGTTGCTGGGTAATGCATGACTGTGTTTCTTTTAGTTTTAGCCCGAAGTCCCTCTGAACCTAATTTAGGAAAAAATATGCGCCTAAAGAGGAAGAGTCGGTTCGGCAGTTGAATATTTCTGTGATCAGAGTAGAAATTTTTGACTTGACCAGTATTAACCAATTGTTTGACCAAATGCGACTTTTTTCAGGGAAGCAATATCTTTTGAACCAGGATATTTTCTTTACATCTGGGTCATGTTCAATTAATGATTTTAATATTGACGGAATCTGTAACTGCAGCAAGTAAAACTGGCAACGAATTAACAAAAAAGTTTCCAATTTGGATACCTATATTTCTGTGGCTTGAAGTAGTTAATCAAATTCTCCCTCTAATAATTAGAAATTCTACCCCTCTTTGTCAGTAGCGTTTGCAGGCGGTGACGTGTTCGAGAGGGTGATAAGTTCTTTTTTTTGTACCACTTGTTGCATTATTGGTCTGATTAGCTTTGCGGCTTATAGCACAAAGATTGCTGTTTTCAGTTTCATTCAAAAATTGGAATGAACCTCTCAAAACCACTCAATTTTGTGTCAAAAAAACTCAAGGCCCTGTTTAAAACCCGGCGCGTGTAAATTATTGGGAAAAAAAATTTGGGGAAAAAAGTTTTTTGCTAAACAACTGTGAATGTCATTTCCTTATTATTCCTAGCTTGACTGTCGATGTCTTTTTGTTCAGTCAAAAATGATACGAATGCAAATAATATAACTGCTCCAATCATTCAACTTATTGTATAATGATGTATGTTTAACAGCTACGGGAAAGACTGCCCCCCAAATTGCCCCCCAGCACCACTGTGGTAGAGGACTTGCCCTGTGAGCCTCCACCGACTAGTGCTCTCACCCAACGAAGAAGAGCTACTGCTGGTCTGTCACAGGTAGCTATAGCCCGCTACGAAATACAACAGTTTGAGTATTACGACAAAATTTGATAATTATTGAGAAAAGAGGTATTCAGGAATTCTAGTATTATTATAAATCTATTATTGCAACAAAAATGAGACATTTTGTAGTTTTGAATCCATTTAAAAAAATAACATTTTCATCACTACACGGGTCGAGGTGTCGAGAAAAAATTAAAATGTAAGTATTTCGGTGAATGAGTTGAATGGTTACAATAATTGCAATCCCAGGTCGATGTGCAGAACCAAATTGCTTTATGATCAGACTCACTCGATCGCACACCCGTATGTTTCCAGACCGAAATTACAGGGTCTGGACGGAAATTCGCGCGCACTACAGTCTGGACCATGGTCTGGAGTTGGTCTGGTCAGAGGTCAATTTGGTCTGAAAAATCAGATCATAGGCGTATTCGAGCGCACTTGAGTCCGATCATAAACCGTTCGAGCGCAATTGGATCCGACCGGAAGCGCATTGGAGTGCACTTGAGTCTGATCATAAACGATTCGAGTGCAATTAGGTCTAATCCGGACCATTTCGAGAGCCTTTTTTTCATTTTTGTTTGTTTTACTGAGAAATGTTGGCTCTGCCAAGAAGCAACAATAAAGCAGCGTTCTGATCAGAGACTCATCTAACGTCCGATAGCTCTGATAAAGAAAAAAGTCCAGTTGATAGCAAAGTCCCTTCAGAGGAAATTTTGATTTACTGGAGACCACGATGTTTCTTATGGAAAGCTGTCTAAACTCATCCAATGAGTCAGAACATTCAAAAAACGGTATACTAAAAAATTGTTCGCATCAGTTAGCTTTTGTTAATAGCCTTGTCAGCAGTTCCAGGCACTTATTATTGCGCTCCTAATTTTTTTACTTCGTCTAATAGATTTTTGTTTTGTCTCTACTACTTTAATGACTTGAGTGACTTCTGCTGCTTTCCAGTTAAAATTGTCTGCGTTAATTCATTTTTGCTTCTAGGTCGATTGCGTCAGTTAGCTCACTCAAAAAAATGACTTCTGAACTCACTAATGGAACTTTTATCAACACTTGTTGAGATAATAGCAGTTGAATGAACTGCCAGTGTAATAAACTTTAATGCCCGATCGACACTTGACAGGCACTTCAGCCACTGTTACTCAGAACAGTTTGACGGAAACACTGTTACTAATGATGGAAACAGTTTGATAAACTTGCAGTCTAAAAAAAGGTGGTGTGTGTGTGGTGTGTGTGTGTTTGGCATGTGTGTGTACGTGTTTGCGTGCGTGTGTGTGTGGCGTGTGCGTGTGTTGTGTGGGTGTGGTGCGTGCGTACTTTGTGTGCGGTGTGTGGTGTTGGTGTGTGTATATGTGTGTGTGTCTATGCGTGGGTGTGTGTGTGTGCGTGCGTGTGTATGTGGGTGTGTTTGTTTGTGTGTAGGTTTGAGGTGTATGTTTGCTCGTGTGGGTGTGTCTGCGTATGTGTTTGTGTCTGTGTGAGTGCGCGTGTGTGCGTGTATGTGCGTGCGTGTGTTTGTGTGTGTATGCGTGCGTGTGCGTGCGTGTGCGTGTGTGTGTGTGTGTGGGTGCGTGAGTGTGGTGTGTGTGTGTGTTGTGTGTGTGGGTGTGTGTGTGGACTATGAATGTGGTGTGTGTGTGAGTGTGTTTTGTGTGTGTGCGTGTTTTGTGCGTACGTGAGTGAGTGTGCTTGTATGTGTGTGTTTGGGTGTGTGTGTTTTTTTGTGTAAGTGGGTGTGTGTGCGTGTGTGTGTTTGTGCGTGTGGGTGTGTTTGTGTGTGTAAGTGCGAGTAAGTGTGTGTGCTGGTATGTGTGTGTGTCTGCGTGTGTGTTTGTGTGTGTGTGCTTGTCTGTGTGTGCGTGTGTGTGTGTGGGTGCGTGTTTGCGTGCGTGTTTGTGCGTGTGTGTGTTTGTGTGTGGTGTGTTTGTGTGTGATTTCTGTGTGCGGTTTGTGTGTCTGTATGTGTGCTTGTGTGTGTGTGAGTGCGTGTGTGCGTGCTTGTGTGTGCGTGCGTGTGTGTGTGTGTGTGGGTGTGTGTATTTGTGTGTGTAAGTGAGTGTGTATGCTTGTGTGTTTCTCTGTGTGTGGTGTGTATGTGTGCGGTTTCTGTGTGCAGTTTGTTTGTTTGTGTGTGTGCATGTGTGTGTTTGGGTGCGTGTCTGCATGCGTTTGTTTGCGTGCGTTTGTGTGTGTGTTTTTTGCGCATGGGTGTGTTTGTGTGTGTAAGTGTGAGTATGTGTGTGTGCTTGTATGTGTGTGTGTCTGCGTGTGTGTTTTTGTGTGTGTGCTTGTCTGTGTGTGTGCGTGTGTGTGTGGGTGCGTGTGTGCGTGCGTGTTTGTGCGTGTTTGTATGTTAGTGTGTGTGTGTGCGTATTTGTTTGTGTGTGTGTGTGTGTCTGTGTACGTGTGGGGGCGCATAAAGACAAAACGATGAACAGATCCGAAGGAATATCACTTACCGTGCATGCGTGTGCTAGTTTGTGTATGGGTGTGTGTGTCTGTGTGCAAGTGTGTGTGTGTGTGCGTGCTAGTGTCTGTGTGTGGTGTTTGCTTGTGGTTTACGTTTGCGGTTTGTGTGTCTGTGTGTGTGCGTGTGTGTGGGTGGGTGCATGTGTGCGTGCGTGTGTGTGCGTGCGTGTGTGTGTGTGCGTGTGAGTGTGTGTGTCTGCGTGTGTGTGTGTGTGCGTGTCTGTGTGTGTATACGGGTGTCCGTGTTTGTGTGTGTGTGTGTATGCGTGTGTTTGTGTTTATGTGTGTAAGTGTGAGTATGTGTGTGTGTGCTTGTAAGTGTGTCTCTGTGTGTGTTTGTGTGTGTTTGTGCGTGTCTGTGTGTGTCTGCGTGTGTGCTTGTGTGTGTGTGTGCGTGTCGGTGTGTGTGTTCGTGTGATTTTGTGTGTGCGTAAGTGTGAGCATGTGTGTGTGCTTGTGTGTGTGTCTGCGTGTGTGTTTGTGTGTGTTTGTGCGTGTCTGTGTGTGTCTGCGTGTGTATTTGTGTGTGCAAGTGTGAGTATGTGTGTGTTTGCTTGTGTGTGTGTCTGCGTGTGTGTTTGTGTGTGTTTGTGCTTGTCTGTGTGTGTCTCTGTGTGTGTTTGTCTGTGTGTGTGCGTGTCTGTGTGTGTATGCGTGTGTTTGTGGGTGTGTGGGCGTGTGTTTGTGTGTGTGTGTGTGTGTGTGTGTGTCTTTGTACGTGTGTATGTGTGCGTGGGGCGCATGAGGACAAAACGAAGAACAGATCCGAAGAAATATCACTTACCTTTGAAAATGTAATTGTCCACAAAAAAACAAAAATGAAAAGCCAATAAAACTGGATTGAATTTTGAAATGATCTCAACAAGTGTTGATTAAAAAAATTACCACACGGCTGTTATCGCCCTCTCGGTGGCGATATTAACCGTGTGGTAAAATTCATTTTCTACGAACATTTTTTAGTTAAAAATCAATAGTGTGCATCTAAGTAGTGCTAACCTTTATCCCGTAATTCTTGAGTGTTGGTCTTTAGTTTTTGATTTTGAAAACCATTTTTCGAAAGAACTCTTCTAGGGCTTTTTCCTTATAGATCGTATGTGCATCATAAAAATGGCAGTACGTATTTAACCCAAAAAAGCTAGTGGTCTACTAAAGGACTTTTGGTCAATCTGCCTATCTTGTTTCTTTAGTTATTTCAATTCATGGAAGGCCGCAAGCGTCTATCGCGGCTATTTTCCGGCCATCTGCTGGTTAAATTTGTCTTTAGCAAAGCTTTTATATTTTGTTTTTCCTTGGATGAATTAAATACTGCAAACATCAATTTTCAAGAACCGAATATATTGCAGAAAAATTAAGAAATTTGTTCAAAAGTAAAATTTTTTTCTGATCAGACTATTAGTCTTGCGCACTTGAGTCTTGCGCACTCGAGTGCACTTGAGTCTGATTGGAACCTGTGTCAAGCGCGCTTCACTCTGATCTTAAATGGCTGCAATCGCTACTGGGTTTGACCATCGATGCTTCGAGCACAACTGGGTCTGATCATAACCTCTTCGAACGCACTTGAGTCTGATCAGAGTCTGATTAGGGTCTGGGCAATGGTCTGAATTTGAGTCTGGACCACGGACTGCAGGTGGTCTGATCACAACGTCTTCGGTCTGGAAAGTCTGATCAGAGACCCTCTGTGTCTGGAATGTCTGATCAGAGGTAACCTGGGTCTGGAAAGTCTGATCAGGCTTAATTTTCGTCTGAAAAGTCTGATCAGACAAAGATTTGGGTCTGGACCTCAACCAGGGATTAGAGCGCCGAATGTGGTGAAAGTGGTTGAATGTAAAAATTTCACCGCTAGAAGCCACGAATCGTACGACATTTCACCCCCAAAAATACAAGATATCTCTTAGTTAAAAATTCAACTAAGAACGAAATTCAAAAATTGATATTTTTAGGCAAAAAATGTAGAGGGCGAAGCAGCAAATGATAAAACAAGATTTTTAAAGATGTCATTGAAACATGCAACATCCGACTAAAGAAAACACAGAAAAAACCAGAAGGTGAAACTATAGAGGCTTTTCAACATTTCTTTTGCTAAAGCCGGACTAGAGCTAGCTTAATTTGTCGCTTAACGACGGTGCTGTGAAAAGAAATTGCATGAACAAACAGTATATTCTTTTCGAAATGCTAGCAGCAGAAATGTGGAATAACTGAGCAGCTCTATATCAAATTCTAGTTTAAATTGCCACATTGAAAACGATCTCTTCCGGAAAAAAAAACATATGTTGCACTTAATTCAATACTAGAAGCATTTTAAATTGAGTGTCCAAAACAAAGTTAAACCGTCCAGTGTCGAAAAGTAGCTTAAGTTGTGCCTTTTAAGAATTGTCACCAGAGCAGACATAAAAGTTTCATCTCAATTTCAATTTTTGTGGCCATTGAAAAATGTTTGGAAATGTAATGTGAAAAGTGATTAGTTTTTTTTTTCAAACAAAATCTATATCATACTACAACATTCTATATCATCATAACTGTCTACCCGTAACCAAATAACCAATATTGATGCCAATGCTATTTTGATTGATGAAATTAGAAAAAAACTGTTCTGTCAAAATTTTATTTAGCGCACTTTTATCGACCTGAAAAAAGTTTAATACTCTAAATCATGAGCCAGTGCATTAAAAATGTGGAGTACCGAATCTTTTGCTAGCGTTTTGAAAATGTGAAAAAAAGATTTAAAAATGGGGAATACCCCAAGGATTATCAATTGGTATTGATTTATTAAATGTTGTTACTCGGCCATCTAAAAACGTAGACATAATTAACGCGCCCTTAAAAATGTCACAATGACGTATATAAAAAACCAATGAACATTTAATGCATCGAAAACAATGCAGACGGTGCTTGGATGCAAATATAGTCTCAAATACATAGGTTTCATTATATACAGCCAGATAAAAGTTTTAGGACTATAAGTTTTCGCAAATGTAAACTTCTAAAATACTGCTCTCTTTTCTTCATCAATTACGCGTAATAAAACAAGAAGTTTTAAGACTGTACGTTAAACCAATTATACAAAATTGAATTTAACTTACGAATCCCCTAAGGAATAATTTTATAGCCAATGAATAAATCAAGACGGAAATTTAGAAAAAATATTCTAGAAAAGTAAGCATGAGCTCACAAAACTGAGGCATGATGACAAAAAAATAAAAAGCTTCA